>NW_027675502.1:0-65000 GCF_965601325.2 Salmo salar | reverse complement strand
GTCAGTGTGTGTGTGTGTGTGTGTTGTCGGTGTGTGTGTGTTTGTGTTGTCGTGTGTGTGTGTGTGTGTGTTGTCGGTGTGTGTGTGTGTGTTGTCGGTGTGTGTGTGTTGTCGGTGTGTGTGTGTGTGTTGTCGGTGTGTGTGTGTGTTGTCGGTTTGTGTGTGTGTGTGTGTGTTGTCGGTGTGTGTGTGTGTGTTGTCGGTGTGTGTGTGTGTTGTCGGTGTGTGTGTGTGTGTTGTGTGTGTGTGTCGGTGTGTGTGTGTTGTCGGTGTGTGTGTGTGTGTTGTCGGTGTGTGTGTGTGTGTTGTCAGTGTGTGTGTGTGTGTGTTGTCGGTGTGTGTGTGTGTGTGTGTGTGTGTGTGTGTGTGTGTTGTCGGTGTGTGTGTGTGTGTGTTGTCGGTGTGTGTGTGTGTGTTGTCGGTGTGTGTGTGTGTGTTGTCGGTGTGTATGTGTGTGTGTTGTCAGTGTGTGTGTGTGTGTGTGTTGTCGGTGTGTGTGTGTGTGTTGTCGGTGTGTGTGTGTGTGTTGTCGGTGTGTATGTGTGTGTGTTGTCAGTGTGTGTGTGTGTGTGTGTTGTCGGTGTGTGTGTGTGTTTTCGGTGTGTGTGTGTGTGTGTTGTCGGTGTGTGTGTGTGTGTGTTGTCGGTGTGTGTGTGTGTGTTGTGTGTGTGTGTGTTGTCGGTGTGTGTGTGTGTGTTGTCGATGTGTGTGTGTGTGTGTTGTCGGTGTGTGTGTGTGTGTGTTGTGTGTGTGTGTGTTGTCGGTGTGTGTGTGTGTGTTGTTGGTGTGTGTGTGTGTGTGTTGTGTGTGTGTGTGTTGTCGGTGTGTGTGTGTGTGTGTTGTCGGTGTGTGTGTGTGTGTGTTGTCGGTGTGTGTGTGTGTGTTGTCGGTGTGTGTGTGTGTGTGTGTTGTCGGTGTGTGTGTGTGTTGTCGGTGTGTGTGTGTGTGTGTGTGTTGTCGGTGTGTGTGTGTGTGTTGTCGGTGTGTGTGTGTGTGTTGTCGTGTGTGTGTGTGTGTGTTGTCGGTGTGTGTGTGTGTGCGTTGTGTGTGTGTGTGTTGTCGGTGTGTGTGTGTGTGTTGTTGGTGTGTGTGTGTGTGTGTTGTGTGTGTGTGTGTTGTCGGTGTGTGTGTGTGTGTGTTGTCGGTGTGTGTGTGTTGTCGGTTTGTGTGTGTGTGTGTGTGTCGTCGGTGTGTGTGTGTGTGTTGTCGGTGTGTGTGTGTGTTGTCGGTGTGTGTGTGTGTGTGTGTGTGTGTGTCGGTGTGTGTGTGTTGTCGGTGTGTGTGTGTGTGTGTGTGTGTTGTCGGTGTGTGTGTGTGTGTGTTGTCAGTGTGTGTGTGTGTGTGTGTTGTCGGTGTGTGTGTGTTATGTGTTGTCGTGTGTGTGTGTGTGTTGTCGGTGTGTGTGTGTGTGTTGTCGGTGTGTGTGTGTTGTCGGTGTGTGTGTGTGTGTTGTCGGTGTGTGTGTGTGTTGTCGGTTTGTGTGTGTGTGTGTGTGTTGTCGGTGTGTGTGTGTGTGTTGTCGGTGTGTGTGTGTGTTGTCGGTGTGTGTGTGTGTGTTGTGTGTGTGTGTCGGTGTGTGTGTGTTGTCGGTGTGTGTGTGTGTGTTGTCGGTGTGTGTGTGTGTGTTGTCAGTGTGTGTGTGTGTGTGTTGTCGGTGTGTGTGTGTGTGTGTGTGTGTGTGTGTGTGTGTTGTCGGTGTGTGTGTGTGTGTGTTGTCGGTGTGTGTGTGTGTGTTGTCGGTGTGTGTGTGTGTGTTGTCGGTGTGTGTGTGTGTGTGTTGTCAGTGTGTGTGTGTGTGTGTGTTGTCGGTGTGTGTGTGTGTGTTGTCGGTGTGTGTGTGTGTGTTGTCGGTGTGTTGTGTGTGTGTTGTCAGTGTGTGTGTGTGTGTGTGTTGTCGGTGTGTGTGTGTGTGTTGTCGGTGTGTTTGTGTGTGTGTTGTCGGTGTGTGTGTGTGTGTGTGTGTGTGTGTGTGTGTGTTGTCGGTGTGTGTGTGTGTGTTGTCGGTGTGTGTGTGTGTGTGTGTTGTCGGTGTGTGTGTGTGTGTTGTGTGTGTGTGTCGGTGTGTGTGTGTGTGTGTGTTGTCGGTGTGTGTGTGTGTTGTCGGTGTGTGTGTGTGTGTGTTGTCGGTGTCTGTGTGTGTGTTGTCGGTGTGTGTGTGTGTTGTCGGTGTGTGTGTGTGTGTGTTGTCGGTGTGTGTGTGTGTGTGTGTTGTCGGTGTGTGTGTGTGTGTGTGTGTTGTCGGTGTGTGTGTGTGTGTGTTGTGTGTGTGTGTGTGTGTTGTCGGTGTGTGTGTGTGTGTGTTGTCAGTGTGTGTGTGTGTGTGTTGTCGGTGTGTGTGTGTGTGTTGTCGTGTGTGTGTGTGTGTGTTGTCGGTGTGTGTGTGTGTGTGTCGGTGTGTGTGTGTGTGTGTGTGTTGTCGGTGTGTGTGTGTTGTCGGTGTGTGTGTGTGTGTTGTCGGTGTGTGTGTGTGTGTGTGTTGTCGGTGTGTGTGTGTGTGGTGTGTTGTCGGTGTGTGTGTGTGTTGTCGGTGTGTGTGTGTGTGTTGTCGGTGTGTATGTGTGTGTGTTGTCGTGTGTGTGTGTGTGTGTGTTGTCGGTGTGTGTGTGTGTTGTCGGTGTGTATGTGTGTGTGTTGTCGGTGTGTGTGTGTGTGTGTGTGTGTGTGTGTTGTCGGTGTGTGTGTGTGTGTTGGCGGTGTGTGTGTGTGTGTGTTGTCGGTGTGTGTGTGTGTGTGTTGTCGGTGTGTGTGTGTGTGTGTTGTCGGTGTGTGTGTGTGTGTGTGTGTGTGTGTGTTGTCGGTGTTTGTGTGTGTGTTGTCGGTGTGTGTGTGTGTGTTGTCGGTGTGTGTGTGTGTGTTGTGGTGTGTGTCGGTGTGTGTGTGTTGTCGGTGTGTGTGTGTGTGTGTGTTGTCGGTGTGTGTGTGTGTGTGTTGTCGGTGTGTGTGTGTGTGTTGTCGTGTGTGTGTGTGTGTGTGTTGTCGGTGTGTGTGTGTGTGTGTTGTCAGTGTTTGTGTGTGTGTGTTGTCGGTGTGTGTGTGTTTGTGTTGTCGATGTGTGTGTGTGTGTTGTCGGTGTGTGTGTGTGTGTGTTGTCGGTTGTGTGTGTGTGTGTGTGTTGTCTGTGTGTGTGTGTGTGTTGTCGGTGTGTGTGTGTGTTGTCGGTGTGTGTGTGTGTTGTGTGTGTGTGTTGTCGGTGTTTGTGTGTGTGTGTGTGTGTGTTGTCGGTGTGTGTGTGTTGTCGGTGTGTGTGTGTGTGTTGTCGGTGTGTGTGTGTGTGTGTTGTCGGTGTGTGTGTGTGTGTGTTGTCGGTGTGTGTGTGTGTGTTGTGTGTGTGTGTGTTGTCGGTGTGTGTGTGTGTGTTGTCGATGTGTGTGTGTGTGTGTTGTCGGTGTGTGTGTGTGTGTGTTGTCGGTTTGTGTGTGTGTGTGTGTGTTGTCTGTGTGTGTGTGTGTGTTGTCGGTGTGTGTGTGTGTGTGTTGTCGGTGTGTGTGTGTGTGTGTGTGTGTGTGTGTTGTCGGTGTGTGTGTGTGTTGTCGGTGTGTGTGTGTGTGTTGTCGGTGTGTGTGTGTGTGTGTGTTGTCGGTGTGTGTGTGTGTGTGTGTGTTGTCGGTGTGTGTGTGTGTTGTCGGTGTGTGTGTGTGTGTTGTCGGTGTGTATGTGTGTGTGTTGTCGTGTGTGTGTGTGTGTGTGTTGTCGGTGTGTGTGTGTGTTGTCGGTGTGTGTGTGTTGTGTGTGTGTGTCGGTGTGTGTGTGTTGTCGTGTGTGTGTGTGTGTGTGTGTGTTGTCGGTGTGTGTGTGTGTGTGTTGTCAGTGTGTGTGTGTGTGTGTTGTCGGTGTGTGTGTGTGTGTGTTGTCAGTGTGTGTGTGTGTGTGTGTGTTGTCGTTGTGTGTGTGTGTGTGTTGTCGGTGTGTGTGTGTGTGTGTGTTGTCGTGTGTGTGTGTGTGTGTGTGTGTGTGTTGTCGGTGTTTGTGTGTGTGTTGTCGGTGTGTGTGTGTGTGTTGTGTGTGTGTGTCGTTGTGTGTGTGTTGTCGGTGTGTGTGTGTGTGTGTTGTCGGTGTGTGTGTGTGTGTGTGTTGTCGGTGTGTGTGTGTGTGTGTGTGTGTGTGTGTGTGTGTGTGTGTTGTCGGTGTGTGTGTGTTGTCGGTTTGTGTGTGTGTGTTGTCGGTGTGTGTGTGTGTTGTGTGAGTGTGTTGTCGGTGTGTGTGTGTGTGTTGTCGGTGTGTGTGTGTGTGTGTTGTCGGTGTGTGTGTGTGTGTTGTCGGTGTGTGTGTGTGTGTGTTGTCGGTTTGTGTGTGTGTGTGTGTGTTGTCTGTGTGTGTGTGTGTGTTGTCGGTGTGTGTGTGTGTTGTCGGTGTGTGTGTGTGTTGTGTGTGTGTGTTGTCGGTGTTTGTGTGTGTGTGTGTGTGTGTTGTCGGTGTGTGTGTGTTGTCGGTGTGTGTGTGTGTGTTGTCGGTGTGTGTGTGTGTGTGTTGTCGGTGTGTGTGTGTGTGTGTTGTCGGTGTGTGTGTGTGTGTTTTGTGTGTGTGTGTTGTCGGTGTGTGTGTGTGTGTTGTCGATGTGTGTGTGTGTGTGTTGTCGGTGTGTGTGTGTGTGTGTTGTGTGTGTGTGTGTTGTCGGTGTGTGTGTGTGTGTTGTTGGTGTGTGTGTGTGTGTGTGTTGTGTGTGTGTGTGTTGTCGGTGTGTGTGTTTGTGTGTTGTCGGTGTGTGTGTGTGTGTGTTGTCGGTGTGTGTGTGTGTGTGTGTGTTGTCGGTGTGTGTGTGTGTGTGTGTTGTCGGTGTGTGTGTGTGTTGTCGGTGTGTGTGTGTGTGTGTGTTGTCGGTGTGTGTGTGTGTGTTGTCGGTGTGTGTGTGTGTGTTGTCGATGTGTGTGTGTGTGTGTTGTCGGTGTGTGTGTGTGCGTTGTGTGTGTGTGTGTTGTCGGTGTGTGTGTGTGTGTTGTTGGTGTGTGTGTGTGTGTGTGTGTGTGTGTGTGTGTTGTCGGTGTGTGTGTGTGTGTGTTGTCGGTGTGTGTGTGTGTGTGTTGTCGGTGTGTGTGTGTGTGTGTTGTCGGTGTGTGTGTGTGTGTGTGTGTTGTCGGTGTGTGTGTGTGTTGTCGGTGTGTGTGTGTGTGTGTTGTCGGTGTCTGTGTGTGTGTTGTCGGTGTGTGTGTGTGTGTGTCGGTGTGTGTGTGTGTGTGTTGTCGGTGTGTGTGTGTGTGTGTGTTGTCGGTGTGTGTGTGTGTGTGTGTGTTGTCGGTGTGTGTGTGTGTGTGTTGTGTGTGTGTGTGTGTGTTGTCGGTGTGTGTGTGTGTGTGTTGTCAGTGTGTGTGTGTGTGTGTTGTCGGTGTGTGTGTGTGTGTTGTCGATGTGTGTGTGTGTGTGTTGTCGGTGTGTGTGTGTGTTGTCGGTGTGTGTGTGTGTGTGTGTGTTGCCGGTGTGTGTGTGTTGTCGGTGTGTGTGTGTGTGTTGTCGGTGTGTATGTGTGTGTGTTGTCAGTGTGTGTGTGTGTGTGTGTGTGTGTTGTCGGTGTGTGTGTGTGTGTGTTTTCGGTGTGTGTGTGTGTGTGTTGTCGGTGTGTGTGTGTGTGTGTGTTGTCGGTGTTTGTGTGTGTGTGTTGTCGGTGTGTGTGTGTGTGTTGTCGGTGTGTGTGTGTGTGTTGTCGGTGTGTATGTGTGTGTGTTGTCAGTGTGTGTGTGTGTGTGTGTTGTCGGTGTGTGTGTGTTTATGTGTTGTCAGTGTGTGTGTGTGTGTTGTCGGTGTGTGTGTGTGTGTTGTCGGTGTGTGTGTGTTGTCGGTGTGTGTGTGTGTGTTGTCGGTGTGTGTGTGTGTGTGTTGTCGGTTTGTGTGTGTGTGTGTGTGTTGTCGGTGTGTGTGTGTGTGTTGTCGGTGTGTGTGTGTGTTGTCGGTGTGTGTGTGTGTGTTGTGTGTGTGTGTCGGTGTGTGTGTGTTGTCGGTGTGTGTGTGTGTGTGTGTTGTCGGTGTGTGTGTGTGTGTTGTCAGTGTGTGTGTGTTGTCGGTGTGTGTGTGTGTGTGTGTGTGTGTGTGTTGTCGGTGTGTGTGTGTGTGTGTTGTCGGTGTGTGTGTGTGTGTTGTCGGTGTGTATGTGTGTGTGTTGTCAGTGTGTGTGTGTGTGTGTGTTGTCGGTGTGTGTGTGTGTGTTGTCGGTGTGTGTGTGTGTTGTCGGTGTGTATGTGTGTGTGTTGTCAGTGTGTGTGTGTGTGTGTGTTGTCAGTGTGTGTGTGTTTATGTGTTGTCGGTGTGTGTGTGTGTGTGTTGTCGGTGTGTGTGTGTGTGTGTGTTGTCGGTGTGTGTGTGTGTTGTCGGTGTGTGTGTGTGTGTTGTCGGTGTGTGTGTGTGTGTGTGTTGTCGGTTTGTGTGTGTGTGTGTGTGTTGTCGGTGTGTGTGTGTGTGTTGTCGGTGTGTGTGTGTGTTGTCGGTGTGTGTGTGTGTGTTGTGTGTGTGTGTTGTCGGTGTGTGTGTGTGTGTGTGTGTTGTCGGTGTGTGTGTGTTGTCGGTGTGTGTGTGTGTGTTGTCGGTGTGTGTGTGTGTTGTCGGTGTGTGTGTGTGTGTTGTCGGTGTGTGTGTGTGTGTTGTGTGTGTGTGTGTTGTCGGTGTGTGTGTGTGTGTTGTCGATGTGTGTGTGTGTGTGTTGTCGGTGTGTGTGTGTGTGTGTTGTGTGTGTGTGTGTTGTCGGTGTGTGTGTGTGTGTTGTTGGTGTGTGTGTGTGTGTGTTGTGTGTGTGTGTGTTGTCGGTGTGTGTGTGTGTGTGTTGTCGGTGTGTGTGTGTGTGTGTTGTCGGTGTGTGTGTGTGTGTGTTGTCGGTGTGTGTGTGTGTGTGTGTTGTCGGTGTGTGTGTGTGTTGTCGGTGTGTGTGTGTGTGTGTGTGTTGTCGGTGTCTGTTTGTGTGTTGTCGGTGTGTGTGTGTGTGTTGTCGATGTGTGTGTGTGTGTGTTGTCGGTGTGTGTGTGTGTGCGTTGTGTGTGTGTGTGTTGTCTTTGTGTGTGTGTGTGTTGTTGGTGTGTGTGTGTGTGTGTTGTGTGTGTGTGTGTTGTCGGTGTGTGTGTGTGTGTGTTGTCGGTGTGTGTGTGTGTGTGTTGTCGGTTTGTGTGTGTGTGTGTGTGTTGTCGGTGTGTGTGTGTGTGTTGTCGGTGTGTGTGTGTGTTGTCGGTGTGTTTGTGTGTTGTGTGTGTGTGTCGGTGTGTGTGTGTGTTGTCGGTGTGTGTGTGTGTGTGTGTGTGTTGTCGGTGTGTGTGTGTGTGTGTTGTCAGTGTGTGTGTGTGTGTGTGTTGTCGGTGTGTGTGTGTTTATGTGTTGTCAGTGTGTGTGTGTGTGTGTGTTGTCGGTGTGTGTGTGTGTGTTGTCGGTGTGTGTGTGTTGTCGGTGTGTGTGTGTGTGTTGTCGGTGTGTGTGTGTGTTGTCGGTTTGTGTGTGTGTGTGTGTGTTGTCGGTGTGTGTGTGTGTTGTCGGTGTGTGTGTGTGTTGTCGGTGTGTGTGTGTGTGTTGTGTGTGTGTGTCGGTGTGTGTGTGTTGTCGGTGTGTGTGTGTGTGTTGTCGGTGTGTGTGTGTGTGTTGTCAGTGTGTGTGTGTGTGTGTTGTCGGTGTGTGTGTGTGTGTGTGTGTGTGTGTGTGTGTTGTCGGTGTGTGTGTGTGTGTTGTCGGTGTGTGTGTGTGTGTTGTCGGTGTGTGTGTGTGTGTTGTCGGTGTGTATGTGTGTGTGTTGTCAGTGTGTGTGTGTGTGTGTGTTGTCGGTGTGTGTGTGTGTGTTGTCGGTGTGTGTGTGTGTGTTGTCGGTGTGTATGTGTGTGTGTTGTCAGTGTGTGTGTGTGTGTGTGTTGTCGGTGTGTGTGTGTGTTTTCGGTGTGTTTGTGTGTGTGTTGTCGGTGTGTGTGTGTGTGTGTTGTCGGTGTGTGTGTGTGTGTTGTGTGTGTGTGTGTTGTCGGTGTGTGTGTGTGTGTTGTCGATGTGTGTGTGTGTGTGTTGTCGGTGTGTGTGTGTGTGTGTTGTGTGTGTGTGTGTTGTCGGTGTGTGTGTGTGTGTTGTTGGTGTGTGTGTGTGTGTGTTGTGTGTGTGTGTGTTGTCGGTGTGTGTGTGTGTGTGTTGTCGGTGTGTGTGTGTGTGTGTTGTCGGTGTGTGTGTGTGTGTTGTCGGTGTGTGTGTGTGTGTGTGTTGTCGGTGTGTGTGTGTGTTGTCGGTGTGTGTGTGTGTGTGTGTGTTGTCGGTGTCTGTGTGTGTGTTGTCGGTGTGTGTGTGTGTGTTGTCGATGTGTGTGTGTGTGTGTTGTCGGTGTGTGTGTGTGTGCGTTGTGTGTGTGTGTGTTGTCGGTGTGTGTGTGTGTGTTGTTGGTGTGTGTGTGTGTGTGTTGTGTGTGTGTGTGTTGTCGGTGTGTGTGTGTGTGTGTTGTCGGTGTGTGTGTGTGTGTCGGTTTGTGTGTGTGTGTGTGTGTCGTCGGTGTGTGTGTGTGTGTTGTCGGTGTGTGTGTGTGTTGTCGGTGTGTGTGTGTGTGTTGTGTGTGTGTGTCGGTGTGTGTGTGTTGTCGGTGTGTGTGTGTGTGTGTGTGTGTTGTCGGTGTGTGTGTGTGTGTGTTGTCAGTGTGTGTGTGTGTGTGTGTTGTCGGTGTGTGTGTTTATGTGTTGTCAGTGTGTGTGTGTGTGTTGTCGGTGTGTGTGTGTGTGTTGTCGGTGTGTGTGTGTTGTCGGTGTGTGTGTGTGTGTTGTCGGTGTGTGTGTGTGTTGTCGGTTTGTGTGTGTGTGTGTGTGTGTTGTCGGTGTGTGTGTGTGTGTTGTCGGTGTGTGTGTGTGTTGTCGGTGTGTGTGTGTGTGTTGTGTGTGTGTGTCGGTGTGTGTGTGTTGTCGGTGTGTGTGTCTGTGTTGTCGGTGTGTGTGTGTGTGTTGTCAGTGTGTGTGTGTGTGTGTTGTCGGTGTGTGTGTGTGTGTGTGTGTGTGTGTGTGTGTGTTGTCGGTGTGTGTGTGTGTGTGTTGTCGGTGTGTGTGTGTGTGTTGTCGGTGTGTGTGTGTGTGTTGTCGGTGTGTATGTGTGTGTGTTGTCAGTGTGTGTGTGTGTGTGTGTTGTCGTTGTGTGTGTGTGTGTTGTCGGTGTGTGTGTGTGTGTTGTCGGTGTGTATGTGTGTGTGTTGTCAGTGTGTGTGTGTGTGTGTGTTGTCGGTGTGTGTATGTGTGTGTTTTCGGTGTGTTTGTGTGTGTGTTGTCAGTGTGTGTGTGTGTGTGTGTGTGTGTGTTGTCGGTGTGTGTGTGTGTGTTGTCGGTGTGTGTGTGTGTGTGTGTTGTCGGTGTGTGTGTGTGTGTTGTGTGTGTGTGTCGGTGTGTGTGTGTGTGTGTGTTGTCGGTGTGTGTGTGTGTTGTCGGTGTGTGTGTGTGTGTGTTGTCGGTGTCTGTGTGTGTGTTGTCGGTGTGTGTGTGTGTTGTCGGTGTGTGTGTGTGTGTGTTGTCGGTGTGTGTGTGTGTGTGTGTTGTCGGTGTGTGTGTGTGTGTGTGTGTTGTCGGTGTGTGTGTGTGTGTGTTGTGTGTGTGTGTGTGTGTTGTCGGTGTGTGTGTGTGTGTGTTGTCAGTGTGTGTGTGTGTGTGTTGTCGGTGTGTGTGTGTGTGTTGTCGATGTGTGTGTGTGTGTGTTGTCGGTGTGTGTGTGTGTTGTCGGTGTGTGTGTGTGTGTGTGTGTTGCCGGTGTGTGTGTGTTGTCGGTGTGTGTGTGTGTGTTGTCGGTGTGTATGTGTGTGTGTTGTCAGTGTGTGTGTGTGTGTGTGTGTTGTCGGTGTGTGTGTGTGTTTTCGGTGTGTGTGTGTGTGTGTGTGTTGTCGGTGTGTGTGTGTGTGTGTGTGTGTGTGTGTGTGTGTGTGTGTTGTCGGTGTGTGTGTGTGTGTGTTGTCGGTGTGTGTGTGTGTGTGTTGTCGGTGTGTGTGTGTGTGTGTTGTGTGTGTGTGTGTTGTCGGTGTGTGTGTGTGTGTTGTTGGTGTGTGTGTGTGTGTGTTGTGTGTGTGTGTGTTGTCGGTGTGTGTGTGTGTGTGTTGTCGGTGTGTGTGTGTGTGTGTTGTCGGTGTGTGTGTGTGTGTGTTGTCGGTGTGTGTGTGTGTGTGTGTTGTCGGTGTGTGTGTGTGTTGTCGGTGTGTGTGTGTGTGTGTGTTGTCGGTGTCTGTGTGTGTGTTGTCGGTGTGTGTGTGTGTGTTGTCGATGTGTGTGTGTGTGTGTTGTCGGTGTGTGTGTGTGTGCGTTGTGTGTGTGTGTGTTGTCTTTGTGTGTGTGTGTGTTGTTGGTGTGTGTGTGTGTGTGTTGTGTGTGTGTGTGTTGTCGGTGTGTGTGTGTGTGTGTTGTCGGTGTGTGTGTGTGTGTGTTGTCGGTTTGTGTGTGTGTGTGTGTGTTGTCGGTGTGTGTGTGTGTGTTGTCGGTGTGTGTGTGTGTTGTCGGTGTGTGTGTGTGTGTTGTGTGTGTGTGTCGGTGTGTGTGTGTGTTGTCGGTGTGTGTGTGTGTGTGTGTGTGTTGTCGGTGTGTGTGTGTGTGTGTTGTCAGTGTGTGTGTGTGTGTGTGTTGTCGGTGTGTGTGTGTTTATGTGTTGTCAGTGTGTGTGTGTGTGTGTGTTGTCGGTGTGTGTGTGTGTGTTGTCGGTGTGTGTGTGTTGTCGGTGTGTGTGTGTGTGTTGTCGGTGTGTGTGTGTGTTGTCGGTTTGTGTGTGTGTGTGTGTGTTGTCGGTGTGTGTGTGTGTGTTGTCGGTGTGTGTGTGTGTTGTCGGTGTGTGTGTGTGTGTTGTGTGTGTGTGTCGGTGTGTGTGTGTTGTCGGTGTGTGTGTGTGTGTTGTCGGTGTGTGTGTGTGTGTTGTCAGTGTGTGTGTGTGTGTGTTGTCGGTGTGTGTGTGTGTGTGTGTGTGTGTGTGTTGTCGGTGTGTGTGTGTGTGTGTTGTCGGTGTGTGTGTGTGTGTTGTCGGTGTGTGTGTGTGTGTTGTCGGTGTGTATGTGTGTGTGTTGTCAGTGTGTGTGTGTGTGTGTGTTGTCGGTGTGTGTGTGTGTGTTGTCGGTGTGTGTGTGTGTGTTGTCGGTGTGTATGTGTGTGTGTTGTCAGTGTGTGTGTGTGTGTGTGTTGTCGGTGTGTGTGTGTGTTTTCGGTGTGTTTGTGTGTGTGTTGTCGGTGTGTGTGTGTGTGTGTTGTCGGTGTGTGTGTGTGTGTTGTGTGTGTGTGTGTTGTCGGTGTGTGTGTGTGTGTTGTCGATGTGTGTGTGTGTGTGTTGTCGGTGTGTGTGTGTGTGTGTTGTGTGTGTGTGTGTTGTCGGTGTGTGTGTGTGTGTTGTTGGTGTGTGTGTGTGTGTGTTGTGTGTGTGTGTGTTGTCGGTGTGTGTGTGTGTGTGTTGTCGGTGTGTGTGTGTGTGTGTTGTCGGTGTGTGTGTGTGTGTTGTCGGTGTGTGTGTGTGTGTGTGTTGTCGGTGTGTGTGTGTGTTGTCGGTGTGTGTGTGTGTGTGTGTGTTGTCGGTGTCTGTGTGTGTGTTGTCGGTGTGTGTGTGTGTGTTGTCGATGTGTGTGTGTGTGTGTTGTCGGTGTGTGTGTGTGTGCGTTGTGTGTGTGTGTGTTGTCGGTGTGTGTGTGTGTGTTGTTGGTGTGTGTGTGTGTGTGTTGTGTGTGTGTGTGTTGTCGGTGTGTGTGTGTGTGTGTTGTCGGTGTGTGTGTGTTGTCGGTTTGTGTGTGTGTGTGTGTGTTGTCGGTGTCTGTGTGTGTGTTGTCGGTGTGTGTGTGTGTGTTGTCGATGTGTGTGTGTGTGTGTTGTCGGTGTGTGTGTGTGTGCGTTGTGTGTGTGTGTGTTGTCGGTGTGTGTGTGTGTGTTGTCGGTGTGTGTGTGTGTTGTCGGTGTGTGTGTGTGTGTTGTGTGTGTGTGTCGGTGTGTGTGTGTTGTCGGTGTGTGTGTGTGTGTGTGTGTTGTCGGTGTGTGTGTGTGTGTGTTGTCAGTGTGTGTGTGTGTGTGTGTTGTCGGTGTGTGTGTTTATGTGTTGTCAGTGTGTGTGTGTGTGTTGTCGGTGTGTGTGTGTGTGTTGTCGGTGTGTGTGTGTTGTCGGTGTGTGTGTGTGTGTTGTCGGTGTGTGTGTGTGTTGTCGGTTTGTGTGTGTCGGTGTGTGTGTGTTGTCGGTGTGTGTGTCTGTGTTGTCGGTGTGTGTGTGTGTGTTGTCAGTGTGTGTGTGTGTGTGTTGTCGGTGTGTGTGTGTGTGTGTGTGTGTCTGTGTGTGTGTTGTCGGTGTGTGTGTGTGTGTGTTGTCGGTGTGTGTGTGTGTGTTGTCGGTGTGTGTGTGTGTGTTGTCGGTGTGTATGTGTGTGTGTTGTCAGTGTGTGTGTGTGTGTGTGTGTTGTCGTTGTGTGTGTGTGTGTTGTCGGTGTGTGTGTGTGTGTTGTCGGTGTGTATGTGTGTGTGTTGTCAGTGTGTGTGTGTGTGTGTGTTGTCGGTGTGTGTATGTGTGTGTTTTCGGTGTGTTTGTGTGTGTGTTGTCAGTGTGTGTGTGTGTGTGTGTGTGTGTGTGTGTGTGTTGTCGGTGTGTGTGTGTGTGTTGTCGGTGTGTGTGTGTGTGTGTGTTGTCGGTGTGTGTGTGTGTGTTGTGTGTGTGTGTCGGTGTGTGTGTGTGTGTGTGTTGTCGGTGTGTGTGTGTGTTGTCGGTGTGTGTGTGTGTGTGTTGTCGGTGTCTGTGTGTGTGTTGTCGGTGTGTGTGTGTGTTGTCGGTGTGTGTGTGTGTGTGTTGTCGGTGTGTGTGTGTGTGTGTGTTGTCGGTGTGTGTGTGTGTGTGTGTGTTGTCGGTGTGTGTGTGTGTGTGTTGTGTGTGTGTGTGTGTGTTGTCGGTGTGTGTGTGTGTGTGTTGTCAGTGTGTGTGTGTGTGTGTTGTCGGTGTGTGTGTGTGTGTTGTCGATGTGTGTGTGTGTGTGTTGTCGGTGTGTGTGTGTGTTGTCGGTGTGTGTGTGTGTGTGTGTGTTGCCGGTGTGTGTGTGTTGTCGGTGTGTGTGTGTGTGTTGTCGGTGTGTATGTGTGTGTGTTGTCAGTGTGTGTGTGTGTGTGTGTGTTGTCGGTGTGTGTGTGTGTGTGTTTTCGGTGTGTGTGTGTGTGTTGTCGGTGTGTGTGTGTGTGTGTGTGTGTGTGTGTGTGTGTGTTGTCGGTGTGTGTGTGTGTGTTGTCGGTGTGTGTGTGTGTGTGTTGTCGGTGTGTGTGTGTGTGTTGTGTGTGTGTGTCGGTGTGTGTGTGTTGTCGGTGTGTGTGTGTGTGTGTTGTCGGTGTGTGTGTTGTGTGTGTGTGTCGGTGTGTGTGTGCTGTCGGTGTGTGTGTGTGTGTGTTGTCGGTGTGTGTGTGTGTGTGTGTTGTCAGTGTGTGTGTGTGTGTGTTGTCGGTGTGTGTGTGTGTGTGTTGTCAGTGTGTGTGTGTGTGTGTGTTGTCGTTGTGTGTGTGTGTGTGTTGTCGGTGTGTGTGTGTGTGTTGTCGGTGTGTGTGTGTGTGTGTGTGTGTGTTGTCGGTGTTTGTGTGTGTGTGTTGTCGGTGTGTGTGTGTGTGTGTTGTCGGTGTGTGTGTGTGTGTGTGTGTGTGTTGTCGGTGTGTGTGTGTGTGTGTTGTCGGTGTGTGTGTGTGTGTGTGTGTGTGTGTGTGTGTGTGTGTGTGTGTTGTCGGTGTGTGTGTGTGTGTTGTCGGTGTGTGTGTGTGTGTGTGTTGTCAGTGTGTGTGTGTGTGTGTTGTCGGTGTGTGTGTGTGTGTGTTGTCAGTGTGTGTGTGTGTGTGTGTTGTCGTTGTGTGTGTGTGTGTGTTGTCGGTGTGTGTGTGTGTGTTGTCGGTGTGTGTGTGTGTGTGTGTGTGTGTGTTGTCGGTGTTTGTGTGTGTGTGTTGTCGGTGTGTGTGTGTGTGTGTTGTCGGTGTGTGTGTGTGTGTGTGTGTGTGTTGTCGGTGTGTGTGTGTGTGTGTTGTCGGTGTGTGTGTGTGTGTGTGTGTGTGTGTGTGTGTGTGTGTGTTGTCGGTGTGTGTGTGTGTGTTGTCGGTGTGTGTGTGTGTGTGTGTTGTCGGTGTTTGTGTGTGTGTGTTGTCGGTGTGTGTGTGTGTGTTGTCGGTGTGTGTGTGTGTGTTGTCGGTGTGTATGTGTGTGTGTTGTCAGTGTGTGTGTGTGTGTGTGTTGTCGGTGTGTGTGTGTTTATGTGTTGTCAGTGTGTGTGTGTGTGTTGTCGGTGTGTGTGTGTGTGTTGTCGGTGTGTGTGTGTTGTCGGTGTGTGTGTGTGTGTTGTCGGTGTGTGTGTGTGTGTTGTCGGTGTGTATGTGTGTGTGTTGTCAGTGTGTGTGTGTGTGTGTGTTGTCGGTGTGTGTATGTGTGTGTTTTCGGTGTGTTTGTGTGTGTGTTGTCAGTGTGTGTGTGTGTGTGTGTGTGTGTGTGTGTGTTGTCGGTGTGTGTGTGTGTGTTGTCGGTGTGTGTGTGTGTGTGTGTTGTCGGTGTGTGTGTGTGTGTTGTGTGTGTGTGTCGGTGTGTGTGTGTGTGTGTGTTGTCGGTGTGTGTGTGTGTTGTCGGTGTGTGTGTGTGTGTGTTGTCGGTGTCTGTGTGTGTGTTGTCGGTGTGTGTGTGTGTTGTCGGTGTGTGTGTGTGTGTGTTGTCGGTGTGTGTGTGTGTGTGTGTTGTCGGTGTGTGTGTGTGTGTGTGTGTTGTCGGTGTGTGTGTGTGTGTGTTGTGTGTGTGTGTGTGTGTTGTCGGTGTGTGTGTGTGTGTGTTGTCAGTGTGTGTGTGTGTGTGTTGTCGGTGTGTGTGTGTGTGTTGTCGATGTGTGTGTGTGTGTGTTGTCGGTGTGTGTGTGTGTTGTCGGTGTGTGTGTGTGTGTGTGTGTTGCCGGTGTGTGTGTGTTGTCGGTGTGTGTGTGTGTGTTGTCGGTGTGTATGTGTGTGTGTTGTCAGTGTGTGTGTGTGTGTGTGTGTTGTCGGTGTGTGTGTGTGTGTGTTTTCGGTGTGTGTGTGTGTGTGTTGTCGGTGTGTGTGTGTGTGTGTGTGTGTGTGTGTGTGTGTGTGTGTGTTGTCGGTGTGTGTGTGTGTGTTGTCGGTGTGTGTGTGTGTGTGTTGTCGGTGTGTGTGTGTGTGTTGTGTGTGTGTGTCGGTGTGTGTGTGTTGTCGGTGTGTGTGTGTGTGTTGTCGGTGTGTGTGTTGTGTGTGTGTGTCGGTGTGTGTGTGTGTGTGTTGTCGGTGTGTGTGTGTGTGTGTGTTGTCAGTGTGTGTGTGTGTGTGTTGTCGGTGTGTGTGTGTGTGTGTTGTCAGTGTGTGTGTGTGTGTGTGTTGTCGTTGTGTGTGTGTGTGTGTTGTCGGTGTGTGTGTGTGTGTTGTCGGTGTGTGTGTGTGTGTGTGTGTGTGTGTTGTCGGTGTTTGTGTGTGTGTGTTGTCGGTGTGTGTGTGTGTGTGTTGTCGGTGTGTGTGTGTGTGTGTGTGTTGTCGGTGTGTGTGTGTGTGTGTTGTCGGTGTGTGTGTGTGTGTGTGTGTGTGTGTGTGTGTGTGTTGTCGGTGTGTGTGTGTGTGTTGTCGGTGTGTGTGTGTGTGTGTGTTGTCAGTGTGTGTGTGTGTGTGTTGTCGGTGTGTGTGTGTGTGTGTTGTCAGTGTGTGTGTGTGTGTGTGTTGTCGTTGTGTGTGTGTGTGTGTTGTCGGTGTGTGTGTGTGTGTTGTCGGTGTGTGTGTGTGTGTGTGTGTGTGTGTGTGTTGTCGGTGTTTGTGTGTGTGTGTTGTCGGTGTGTGTGTGTGTGTGTTGTCGGTGTGTGTGTGTGTGTGTGTGTGTGTTGTCGGTGTGTGTGTGTGTGTGTTGTCGGTGTGTGTGTGTGTGTGTGTGTGTGTGTGTGTGTGTGTGTGTTGTCGGTGTGTGTGTGTGTGTTGTCGGTGTGTGTGTGTGTGTGTGTTGTCGGTGTTTGTGTGTGTGTGTTGTCGGTGTGTGTGTGTGTGTTGTCGGTGTGTGTGTGTGTGTTGTCGGTGTGTATGTGTGTGTGTTGTCAGTGTGTGTGTGTGTGTGTGTTGTCGGTGTGTGTGTGTTTATGTGTTGTCAGTGTGTGTGTGTGTGTTGTCGGTGTGTGTGTGTGTGTTGTCGGTGTGTGTGTGTTGTCGGTGTGTGTGTGTGTGTTGTCGGTGTGTGTGTGTGTGTGTTGTCGGTTTGTGTGTGTGTGTGTGTGTTGTCGGTGTGTGTGTGTGTGTTGTCGGTGTGTGTGTGTGTTGTCGGTGTGTGTGTGTGTGTTGTGTGTGTGTGTCGGTGTGTGTGTGTTGTCGGTGTGTGTGTGTGTGTGTGTTGTCGGTGTGTGTGTGTGTGTTGTCAGTGTGTGTGTGTTGTCGGTGTGTGTGTGTGTGTGTGTGTGTGTGTGTTGTCGGTGTGTGTGTGTGTGTGTTGTCGGTGTGTGTGTGTGTTGTCGGTGTGTGTGTGTGTGTTGTCGGTGTGTATGTGTGTGTGTTGTCAGTGTGTGTGTGTGTGTGTGTTGTCGGTGTGTGTGTGTGTGTTGTCGGTGTGTGTGTGTGTTGTCGGTGTGTATGTGTGTGTGTTGTCAGTGTGTGTGTGTGTGTGTGTTGTCAGTGTGTGTGTGTTTATGTGTTGTCGGTGTGTGTGTGTGTGTGTTGTCGGTGTGTGTGTGTGTGTTGTCGGTGTGTGTGTGTGTTGTCGGTGTGTGTGTGTGTGTTGTCGGTGTGTGTGTGTGTGTGTTGTCGGTTTGTGTGTGTGTGTGTGTGTTGTCGGTGTGTGTGTGTGTGTTGTCGGTGTGTGTGTGTGTTGTCGGTGTGTGTGTGTGTGTGTGTGTGTTGTCGGTTTGTGTGTGTGTGTGTGTGTTGTCGGTGTGTGTGTGTTGTCGGTGTGTGTGTGTGTTGTCGGTGTGTGTGTGTGTGTTGTGTGTGTGTGTTGTCGGTGTGTGTGTGTGTGTGTGTGTTGTCGGTGTGTGTGTGTTGTCGGTGTGTGTGTGTGTGTTGTCGGTGTGTGTGTGTGTTGTCGGTGTGTGTGTGTGTGTGTGTTGTCGGTGTGTGTGTGTGTGTTGTGTGTGTGTGTGTTGTCGGTGTGTGTGTGTGTGTTGTCGATGTGTGTGTGTGTGTGTTGTCGGTGTGTGTGTGTGTGTGTTGTGTGTGTGTGTGTTGTCGGTGTGTGTGTGTGTGTTGTTGGTGTGTGTGTGTGTGTGTTGTGTGTGTGTTTTGTCGGTGTGTGTGTGTGTGTGTTGTCGGTGTGTGTGTGTGTGTGTGTTGTCGGTGTGTGTGTGTGTGTGTTGTCGGTGTGTGTGTGTGTGTGTGTTGTCGGTGTGTGTGTGTGTTGTCGGTGTGTGTGTGTGTGTGTGTTGTCGGTGTCTGTGTGTGTGTTGTCGGTGTGTGTGTGTGTGTTGTCGATGTGTGTGTGTGTGTGTTGTCGGTGTGTGTGTGTGTGCGTTGTGTGTGTGTGTGTTGTCGGTGTGTGTGTGTGTGTTGTTGGTGTGTGTGTGTGTGTGTTGTGTGTGTGTGTGTTGTCGGTGTGTGTGTGTGTGTGTTGTCGGTGTGTGTGTGTGTGTGTTGTCGGTTTGTGTGTGTGTGTGTGTGTTGTCGGTGTGTGTGTGTGTGTTGTCGGTGTGTGTGTGTGTTGTCGGTGTGTGTGTGTGTGTTGTGTGTGTGTGTCGGTGTGTGTGTGTTGTCGGTGTGTGTGTGTGTGTGTGTGTTGTCGGTGTGTGTGTGTGTGTGTTGTCAGTGTGTGTGTGTGTGTGTGTGTTGTCGGTGTGTGTGTGTTTATGTGTTGTCAGTGTGTGTGTGTGTGTTGTCGGTGTGTGTGTGTGTGTTGTCGGTGTGTGTGTGTTGTCGGTGTGTGTGTGTGTGTTGTCGGTGTGTGTGTGTGTTGTCGGTTTGTGTGTGTGTGTGTGTGTTGTCGGTGTGTGTGTGTGTGTTGTCGGTGTGTGTGTGTGTGTGTTGTCGGTGTGTGTGTGTGTGTGTTGTCGGTGTGTGTGTGTGTGTGTGTTGTCGGTGTGTGTGTGTGTTGTCGGTGTGTGTGTGTGTGTGTGTGTTGTCGGTGTCTGTGTGTGTGTTGTCGGTGTGTGTGTGTGTGTTGTCGATGTGTGTGTGTGTGTGTTGTCGGTGTGTGTGTGTGCGTTGTGTGTGTGTGTGTTGTCGGTGTGTGTGTGTGTGTGTTGTTGGTGTGTGTGTGTGTGTGTTGTGTGTGTGTGTGTTGTCGGTGTGTGTGTGTGTGTGTTGTCGGTGTGTGTGTGTTGTCGGTTTGTGTGTGTGTGTGTGTGTCGTCGGTGTGTGTGTGTGTGTTGTCGGTGTGTGTGTGTGTTGTCGGTGTGTGTGTGTGTGTTGTGTGTGTGTGTCGGTGTGTGTGTGTTGTCGGTGTGTGTGTGTGTGTGTGTGTGTTGTCGGTGTGTGTGTGTGTTGTCAGTGTGTGTGTGTGTGTGTGTTGTCGGTGTGTGTGTGTTTATGTGTTGTCAGTGTGTGTGTGTGTGTTGTCGGTGTGTGTGTGTGTGTTGTCGGTGTGTGTGTGTTGTCGGTGTGTGTGTGTGTGTTGTCGGTGTGTGTGTGTGTTGTCGGTTTGTGTGTGTGTGTGTGTGTTGTCGGTGTGTGTGTGTGTGTTGTCGGTGTGTGTGTGTGTTGTCGGTGTGTGTGTGTGTGTTGTGTGTGTGTGTCGGTGTGTGTGTGTTGTCGGTGTGTGTGTCTGTGTTGTCGGTGTGTGTGTGTGTTGTCGGTTTGTGTGTGTGTGTGTGTGTTGTCGGTGTGTGTGTGTGTGTTGTCGGTGTGTGTGTGTGTGTGTTGTCGGTGTGTGTGTGTGTGTGTTGTCGGTGTGTGTGTGTGTGTGTGTTGTCGGTGTGTGTGTGTGTTGTCGGTGTGTGTGTGTGTGTGTGTGTTGTCGGTGTCTGTGTGTGTGTTGTCGGTGTGTGTGTGTGTGTTGTCGATGTGTGTGTGTGTGTGTTGTCGGTGTGTGTGTGTGCGTTGTGTGTGTGTGTGTTGTCGGTGTGTGTGTGTGTGTGTTGTTGGTGTGTGTGTGTGTGTGTTGTGTGTGTGTGTGTTGTCGGTGTGTGTGTGTGTGTGTTGTCGGTGTGTGTGTGTTGTCGGTTTGTGTGTGTGTGTGTGTGTCGTCGGTGTGTGTGTGTGTGTTGTCGGTGTGTGTGTGTGTTGTCGGTGTGTGTGTGTGTGTTGTGTGTGTGTGTCGGTGTGTGTGTGTTGTCGGTGTGTGTGTGTGTGTGTGTGTGTTGTCGGTGTGTGTGTGTGTTGTCAGTGTGTGTGTGTGTGTGTGTTGTCGGTGTGTGTGTGTTTATGTGTTGTCAGTGTGTGTGTGTGTGTTGTCGGTGTGTGTGTGTGTGTTGTCGGTGTGTGTGTGTTGTCGGTGTGTGTGTGTGTGTTGTCGGTGTGTGTGTGTGTTGTCGGTTTGTGTGTGTGTGTGTGTGTTGTCGGTGTGTGTGTGTGTGTTGTCGGTGTGTGTGTGTGTTGTCGGTGTGTGTGTGTGTGTTGTGTGTGTGTGTCGGTGTGTGTGTGTTGTCGGTGTGTGTGTCTGTGTTGTCGGTGTGTGTGTGTGTGTTGTCAGTGTGTGTGTGTGTGTGTTGTCGGTGTGTGTGTGTGTGTGTGTGTGTGTGTGTGTTGTCGGTGTGTGTGTGTGTGTGTTGTCGGTGTGTGTGTGTGTGTTGTCGGTGTGTGTGTGTGTGTTGTCGGTGTGTATGTTTTGTGTGTTGTCAGTGTGTGTGTGTGTGTGTGTTGTCGGTGTGTGTGTGTGTGTTGTCGGTGTGTGTGTGTGTGTGTTGTCGGTGTGTATGTGTGTGTGTTGTCAGTGTGTGTGTGTGTGTGTGTTGTCGGTGTGTGTGTGTGTTTTCGGTGTGTTTGTGTGTGTGTTGTCAGTGTGTGTGTGTGTGTGTGTGTGTGTGTGTGTGTTGTCGGTGTGTGTGTGTGTGTTGTCGGTGTGTGTGTGTGTGTGTGTTGTCGGTGTGTGTGTGTGTGTTGTGTGTGTGTGTCGGTGTGTGTGTGTTGTCGGTGTGTGTGTGTGTGTGTGTTGTCGGTGTGTGTGTGTGTTGTCGGTGTGTGTGTGTGTGTGTTGTCGGTGTCTGTGTGTGTGTTGTCGGTGTGTGTGTGTGTTGTCGGTGTGTGTGTGTGTGTGTTGTCGGTGTGTGTGTGTGTTGTCGGTGTGTGTTTGTGTGTTGTCGGTGTGTGTGTGTGTGTGTTGTCGGTGTGTGTGTGTTGGCGGTGTGTGTGTGTGTGTGTTGTCGGTGTGTGTGTGTGTGTGTTGTCAGTGTGTGTGTGTGTGTGTTGTCGGTGTGTGTTTGTGTGTTGTCGATGTGTGTGTGTGTTGTCGGTGTGTGTGTGTGTGTGTTGTCGGTGTGTGTGTGTGTGTGTTGCCGGTGTGTGTGTGTGTGTTGTCGGTGTGTGTGTGTGTGTTGTCGGTGTGTATGTGTGTGTGTTGTCAGTGTGTGTGTGTGTGTGTGTTGTCGGTGTGTGTGTGTGTGTGTTTTCGGTGTGTGTGTGTGTGTGTTGTCGGTGTGTGTGTGTGTGTGTGTGTGTGTGTGTGTGTGTGTGTGTTGTCGGTGTGTGTGTGTGTGTTGTCGGTGTGTGTGTGTGTGTGTTGTCGGTGTGTGTGTGTGTGTTGTGTGTGTGTGTCGGTGTGTGTGTGTTGTCGGTGTGTGTGTGTGTGTGTGTGTTGTCGGTGTGTGTGTGTGTGTGTGTGTGTGTTGTCGGTGTGTGTGTGTGTGTTGTCGGTGTGTGTGTGTGTGTTGTCGGTGTGTGTGTGTGTGTTGTCGGTGTGTGTGTGTGTTGTCGGTGTGTGTGTGTGTGTGTTGTCGGTGTGTGTGTGTGTGTGTGTTGTCGGTGTGTGTGTGTGTGTTGTCGGTGTGTGTGTGTGTGTTGTCGGTGTGTGTGTGTGTGTTGTGTGTGTGTGTGTTGTCGGTGTGTGTGTGTGTGTTGTCGATGTGTGTGTGTGTGTGTTGTCGGTGTGTGTGTGTGTGTGTTGTGTGTGTGTGTGTTGTCGGTGTGTGTGTGTGTGTTGTTGGTGTGTGTGTGTGTGTGTTGTGTGTGTGTGTGTTGTCGGTGTGTGTGTGTGTGTGTTGTCGGTGTGTGTGTGTGTGTGTGTTGTCGGTGTGTGTGTGTGTGTGTTGTCGGTGTGTGTGTGTGTGTGTGTTGTCGGTGTGTGTGTGTGTTGTCGGTGTGTGTGTGTGTGTGTGTTGTCGGTGTCTGTGTGTGTGTTGTCGGTGTATGTGTGTGTGTTGTCGATGTGTGTGTGTGTGTGTTGTCGGTGTGTGTGTGTGTGCGTTGTGTGTGTGTGTGTTGTCGGTGTGTGTGTGTGTGTTGTTGGTGTGTGTGTGTGTGTGTTGTGTGTGTGTGTGTTGTCGGTGTGTGTGTGTGTGTGTGTTGTCGGTGTATGTGTGTGTGTGTTGTCGGTGTGTGTGTGTGTGTGTTGTCGGTGTGTGTGTGTGTGTGTGTTGTCGGTGTGTGTGTGTGTTGTCGGTGTGTGTGTGTGTGTGTTGTCGGTGTCTGTGTGTGTGTTGTCGGTGTGTGTGTGTGTTGTCGGTGTGTGTGTGTGTGTGTTGTCGGTGTGTGTGTGTGTGTGTGTTGTCGGTGTGTGTTTGTGTGTTGTCGGTGTGTGTGTGTGTGTGTTGTCGGTGTGTGTGTGTTGGCGGTGTGTGTGTGTGTGTGTGTGTTGTCAGTGTGTGTGTGTGTGTGTTGTCGGTGTGTGTGTGTGTGTTGTCGATGTGTGTGTGTGTGTGTTTTCGGTGTGTGTGTGTGTGTGTTGTCGGTGTGTGTGTGTGTGTGTGTGTGTGTGTGTGTGTGTGTTGTCGGTGTGTGTGTGTGTGTTGTCGGTGTGTGTGTGTGTGTGTTGTCGGTGTGTGTGTGTGTGTTGTGTGTGTGTGTCGGTGTGTGTGTGTTGTCGGTGTGTGTGTGTGTGTGTTGTCGGTGTGTGTGTGTGTTGTCGGTGTGTGTGTGTGTGTGTTGTCGGTGTCTGTGTGTGTGTTGTCGGTGTGTGTGTGTGTTGTCGGTGTGTGTGTGTGTGTGGTTGTCGGTGTGTGTGTGTGTGTTGTCGGTGTGTGTTTGTGTGTTGTCGGTGTGTGTGTGTGTGTGTTGTCGGTGTGTGTGTGTTGGCGGTGTGTGTGTGTGTGTGTGTGTTGTCGGTGTGTGTGTGTGTGTGTTGTCAGTGTGTGTGTGTGTGTTGTCGGTGTGTGTGTGTGTGTTGTCGATGTGTGTGTGTGTGTGTGTTGTCGGTGTGTGTGTGTGTGTGTTGTCGGTGTGTGTGTGTGTGTGTGTGTTGCCGGTGTGTGTGTGTGTGTTGTCGGTGTGTGTGTGTGTGTTGTCGGTGTGTATGTGTGTGTGTTGTCAGTGTGTGTGTGTGTGTGTGTGTTGTCGGTGTGTGTGTGTGTGTGTTTTCGGTGTGTGTGTGTGTGTGTTGTCGGTGTGTGTGTGTGTGTGTGTGTGTGTGTGTGTGTTGTCGGTGTGTGTGTGTGTGTTGACGGTGTGTGTGTGTGTGTGTTGTCGGTGTGTGTGTGTGTGTTGTGTGTGTGTGTCGGTGTGTGTGTGTTGTCGGTGTGTGTGTGTGTGTTGTCGGTGTGTATGTGTGTGTTGTCGGTGTGTGTGTGTGTGTTGTCGGTGTGTGTGTGTGTTGTCGGTGTGTGTGTGTGTGTGTTGTCGGTGTGTGTGTGTGTGTGTGTTGTCGGTGTGTGTGTGTGTGTTGTCGGTGTGTGTGTGTGTGTTGTCGGTGTGTGTGTGTGTGTGTTGTCAGTGTGTGTGTGTGTGTGTTGTCGGTGTGTGTGTTTATGTGTTGTCGATGTGTGTGTGTGTGTTGTCGGTGTGTGTGTGTGTGTGTGTTGTCGGTGTGTGTGTGTGTTGTCGGTGTGTGTGTGTTGTCGGTTTGTGTGTGTGTGTGTTGTCGGTTTGTGTGTGTGTGTGTGTTGTCGGTGTGTGTGTGTGTGTTGTCGGTGTGTGTGTGTGTGTTGTCGGTGTGTGTGTGTTGTGTGTGTGTGTCGGTGTGTGTGTGTTGTCGGTGTGTGTGTGTGTGTGTGTGTGTGTTGTCGGTGTGTGTGTGTGTGTGTTGTCGGTGTGTGTGTGTGTGTGTTGTCAGTGTGTGTGTGTGTGTGTGTTGTCGGTGTGTGTGTGTGTGTTGTCAGTGTGTGTGTGTGTGTGTTGTCGGTGTGTGTGTGTGTGTGTTGTCGGTGTGTGTGTGTGTGTTGTCGGTGTGTGTGTGTGTGTGTGTGTGTGTGTTGTCGGTGTGTGTGTGTGTGTTGTTTGTGTGTGTCGGTGTGTGTGTGTTGTCGGTGTGTGTGTGTGTGTGTGTGTGTTGTCGGTGTGTGTGTGTGTGTGTTGTCGGTGTGTGTGTGAATTGTCAGTGTGTGTGTGTGTGTGTGTGTTGTCGGTGTGTGTGTGTGTGTTGTGTGTGTGTGTTGTCGGTGTGTGTGTGTGTGTTGTCGGTTTGTGTGTGTGTGTGTGTTGTCGGTGTGTGTGTGTGTGTTGTGTGTGTGTGTTGTCGGTGTGTGTGTGTGTGTTGTCGGTGTGTGTGTGTGTGTTGTTGGTGTGTGTGTGTGTGTGTTGTGTGTGTGTTTTGTCGGTGTGTGTGTGTGTGTGTTGTCGGTGTGTGTGTGTGTGTGTGTTGTCGGTGTGTGTGTGTGTGTGTTGTCGGTGTGTGTGTGTGTGTGTGTTGTCGGTGTGTGTGTGTGTTGTCGGTGTGTGTGTGTGTGTGTGTTGTCGGTGTCTGTGTGTGTGTTGTCGGTGTGTGTGTGTGTGTTGTCGATGTGTGTGTGTGTGTGTTGTCGGTGTGTGTGTGTGTGCGTTGTGTGTGTGTGTGTTGTCGGTGTGTGTGTGTGTGTTGTTGGTGTGTGTGTGTGTGTGTTGTGTGTGTGTGTGTTGTCGGTGTGTGTGTGTGTGTGTTGTCGGTGTGTGTGTGTGTGTGTTGTCGGTTTGTGTGTGTGTGTGTGTGTTGTCGGTGTGTGTGTGTGTGTTGTCGGTGTGTGTGTGTGTTGTCGGTGTGTGTGTGTGTGTTGTGTGTGTGTGTCGGTGTGTGTGTGTTGTCGGTGTGTGTGTGTGTGTGTGTGTGTTGTCGGTGTGTGTGTGTGTGTGTTGTCAGTGTGTGTGTGTGTGTGTGTGTTGTCGGTGTGTGTGTGTTTATGTGTTGTCAGTGTGTGTGTGTGTGTTGTCGGTGTGTGTGTGTGTGTTGTCGGTGTGTGTGTGTTGTCGGTGTGTGTGTGTGTGTTGTCGGTGTGTGTGTGTGTTGTCGGTTTGTGTGTGTGTGTGTGTGTTGTCGGTGTGTGTGTGTGTGTGTTGTCGGTGTGTGTGTGTGTGTGTTGTCGGTGTGTGTGTGTGTGTGTTGTCGGTGTGTGTGTGTGTGTGTGTTGTCGGTGTGTGTGTGTGTTGTCGGTGTGTGTGTGTGTGTGTGTGTTGTCGGTGTCTGTGTGTGTGTTGTCGGTGTGTGTGTGTGTGTTGTCGATGTGTGTGTGTGTGTGTTGTCGGTGTGTGTGTGTGCGTTGTGTGTGTGTGTTGTCGGTGTGTGTGTGTGTGTTGTTGGTGTGTGTGTGTGTGTGTTGTGTGTGTGTGTGTTGTCGGTGTGTGTGTGTGTGTGTTGTCGGTGTGTGTGTGTTGTCGGTTTGTGTGTGTGTGTGTGTGTCGTCGGTGTGTGTGTGTGTGTTGTCGGTGTGTGTGTGTGTTGTCGGTGTGTGTGTGTGTGTTGTGTGTGTGTGTCGGTGTGTGTGTGTTGTCGGTGTGTGTGTGTGTGTGTGTGTGTTGTCGGTGTGTGTGTGTGTTGTCAGTGTGTGTGTGTGTGTGTGTTGTCGGTGTGTGTGTGTTTATGTGTTGTCAGTGTGTGTGTGTGTGTTGTCGGTGTGTGTGTGTGTGTTGTCGGTGTGTGTGTGTTGTCGGTGTGTGTGTGTGTGTTGTCGGTGTGTGTGTGTGTTGTCGGTTTGTGTGTGTGTGTGTGTGTTGTCGGTGTGTGTGTGTGTGTTGTCGGTGTGTGTGTGTGTTGTCGGTGTGTGTGTGTGTGTTGTGTGTGTGTGTCGGTGTGTGTGTGTTGTCGGTGTGTGTGTCTGTGTTGTCGGTGTGTGTGTGTGTGTTGTCAGTGTGTGTGTGTGTGTGTTGTCGGTGTGTGTGTGTGTGTGTGTGTGTGTGTGTGTGTGTTGTCGGTGTGTGTGTGTGTGTGTTGTCGGTGTGTGTGTGTGTGTTGTCGGTGTGTGTGTGTGTGTTGTCGGTGTGTATGTTTTGTGTGTTGTCAGTGTGTGTGTGTGTGTGTGTTGTCGGTGTGTGTGTGTGTGTTGTCGGTGTGTGTGTGTGTGTTGTCGGTGTGTATGTGTGTGTGTTGTCAGTGTGTGTGTGTGTGTGTGTTGTCGGTGTGTGTGTGTGTTTTCGGTGTGTTTGTGTGTGTGTTGTCAGTGTGTGTGTGTGTGTGTGTGTGTGTGTGTGTGTTGTCGGTGTGTGTGTGTGTGTTGTCGGTGTGTGTGTGTGTGTGTGTTGTCGGTGTGTGTGTGTGTGTTGTGTGTGTGTGTCGGTGTGTGTGTGTTGTCGGTGTGTGTGTGTGTGTGTGTTGTCGGTGTGTGTGTGTGTTGTCGGTGTGTGTGTGTGTGTGTTGTCGGTGTCTGTGTGTGTGTTGTCGGTGTGTGTGTGTGTTGTCGGTGTGTGTGTGTGTGTGTTGTCGGTGTGTGTGTGTGTTGTCGGTGTGTGTTTGTGTGTTGTCGGTGTGTGTGTGTGTGTGTTGTCGGTGTGTGTGTGTTGGCGGTGTGTGTGTGTGTGTGTTGTCGGTGTGTGTGTGTGTGTGTTGTCAGTGTGTGTGTGTGTGTGTTGTCGGTGTGTGTTTGTGTGTTGTCGATGTGTGTGTGTGTTGTCGGTGTGTGTGTGTGTGTGTTGTCGGTGTGTGTGTGTGTGTGTTGCCGGTGTGTGTGTGTGTGTTGTCGGTGTGTGTGTGTGTGTTGTCGGTGTGTATGTGTGTGTGTTGTCAGTGTGTGTGTGTGTGTGTGTTGTCGGTGTGTGTGTGTGTGTGTGTGTTTTCGGTGTGTGTGTGTGTGTGTTGTCGGTGTGTGTGTGTGTGTGTGTGTGTGTGTGTGTGTGTGTGTTGTCGGTGTGTGTGTGTGTGTTGTCGGTGTGTGTGTGTGTGTGTTGTCGGTGTGTGTGTGTGTGTTGTGTGTGTGTGTCGGTGTGTGTGTGTTGTCGGTGTGTGTGTGTGTGTGTGTGTTGTCGGTGTGTGTGTGTGTGTGTGTGTGTGTTGTCGGTGTGTGTGTGTGTGTTGTCGGTGTGTGTGTGTGTGTTGTCGGTGTGTGTGTGTGTGTTGTCGGTGTGTGTGTGTGTTGTCGGTGTGTGTGTGTGTGTGTTGTCGGTGTGTGTGTGTGTGTGTGTTGTCGGTGTGTGTGTGTGTGTTGTCGGTGTGTGTGTGTGTGTTGTCGGTGTGTGTGTGTGTGTTGTGTGTGTGTGTGTTGTCGGTGTGTGTGTGTGTGTTGTCGATGTGTGTGTGTGTGTGTTGTCGGTGTGTGTGTGTGTGTGTTGTGTGTGTGTGTGTTGTCGGTGTGTGTGTGTGTGTTGTTGGTGTGTGTGTGTGTGTGTTGTGTGTGTGTGTGTTGTCGGTGTGTGTGTGTGTGTGTTGTCGGTGTGTGTGTGTGTGTGTGTTGTCGGTGTGTGTGTGTGTGTGTTGTCGGTGTGTGTGTGTGTGTGTGTTGTCGGTGTGTGTGTGTGTTGTCGGTGTGTGTGTGTGTGTGTGTGTTGTCGGTGTCTGTGTGTGTGTTGTCGGTGTGTGTGTGTGTGTTGTCGATGTGTGTGTGTGTGTGTTGTCGGTGTGTGTGTGTGTGCGTTGTGTGTGTGTGTGTTGTCGGTGTGTGTGTGTGTGTTGTTGGTGTGTGTGTGTGTGTGTTGTGTGTGTGTGTGTTGTCGGTGTGTGTGTGTGTGTGTGTTGTCGGTGTATGTGTGTGTGTGTTGTCGGTGTGTGTGTGTGTGTGTTGTCGGTGTGTGTGTGTGTGTGTGTTGTCGGTGTGTGTGTGTGTTGTCGGTGTGTGTGTGTGTGTGTTGTCGGTGTCTGTGTGTGTGTTGTCGGTGTGTGTGTGTGTTGTCGGTGTGTGTGTGTGTGTGTTGTCGGTGTGTGTGTGTGTGTGTGTTGTCGGTGTGTGTTTGTGTGTTGTCGGTGTGTGTGTGTGTGTTGTCGGTGTGTGTGTGTTGGCGGGTGTGTGTGTGTGTGTGTGTGTTGTCAGTGTGTGTGTGTGTGTGTTGTCGGTGTGTGTGTGTGTGTGTTGTCGATGTGTGTGTGTGTGTGTTTTCGGTGTGTGTGTGTGTGTGTTGTCGGTGTGTGTGTGTGTGTGTGTGTGTGTGTGTGTGTGTTGTCGGTGTGTGTGTGTTGTCGGTGTGTGTGTGTGTGTGTTGTCGGTGTGTGTGTGTGTGTTGTGTGTGTGTGTCGGTGTGTGTGTGTTGTCGGTGTGTGTGTGTGTGTGTTGTCGGTGTGTGTGTGTGTTGTCGGTGTGTGTGTGTGTGTGTTGTCGGTGTCTGTGTGTGTGTTGTCGGTGTGTGTGTGTGTTGTCGGTGTGTGTGTGTGTGTGTTGTCGGTGTGTGTGTGTGTGTTGTCGGTGTGTGTTTGTGTGTTGTCGGTGTGTGTGTGTGTGTGTTGTCGGTGTGTGTGTGTTGGCGGTGTGTGTGTGTGTGTGTGTGTTGTCGGTGTGTGTGTGTGTGTGTTGTCAGTGTGTGTGTGTGTGTTGTCGGTGTGTGTGTGTGTGTGTTGTCGGTGTGTGTGTGTGTGTGTGTGTTGTCAGTGTGTGTGTGTGTGTGTGTTGTCGGTGTGTGTGTGTGTGTTGTCAGTGTGTGTGTGTGTGTGTTGTCGGTGTGTGTGTGTGTGTGTTGTCGGTGTGTGTGTGTGTGTTGTCGGTGTGTGTGTGTGTGTGTGTGTGTGTGTTGTCGGTGTGTGTGTGTGTGTTGTTTGTGTGTGTCGGTGTGTGTGTGTTGTCGGTGTGTGTGTGTGTGTGTGTGTGTTGTCGGTGTGTGTGTGTGTGTGTTGTCGGTGTGTGTGTGAATTGTCAGTGTGTGTGTGTGTGTGTGTGTTGTCGGTGTGTGTGTGTGTGTTGTGTGTGTGTGTTGTCGGTGTGTGTGTGTGTGTTGTCGGTTTGTGTGTGTGTGTGTGTTGTCGGTGTGTGTGTGTGTGTTGTGTGTGTGTGTTGTCGGTGTGTGTGTGTGTGTTGTCGGTGTGTGTGTGTGTGTTGTTGGTGTGTGTGTGTGTGTGTTGTGTGTGTGTTTTGTCGGTGTGTGTGTGTGTGTGTTGTCGGTGTGTGTGTGTGTGTGTGTTGTCGGTGTGTGTGTGTGTGTGTTGTCGGTGTGTGTGTGTGTGTGTGTTGTCGGTGTGTGTGTGTGTTGTCGGTGTGTGTGTGTGTGTGTGTTGTCGGTGTCTGTGTGTGTGTTGTCGGTGTGTGTGTGTGTGTTGTCGATGTGTGTGTGTGTGTGTTGTCGGTGTGTGTGTGTGTGCGTTGTGTGTGTGTGTGTTGTCGGTGTGTGTGTGTGTGTTGTTGGTGTGTGTGTGTGTGTGTTGTGTGTGTGTGTGTTGTCGGTGTGTGTGTGTGTGTGTTGTCGGTGTGTGTGTGTGTGTGTTGTCGGTTTGTGTGTGTGTGTGTGTGTTGTCGGTGTGTGTGTGTGTGTTGTCGGTGTGTGTGTGTGTTGTCGGTGTGTGTGTGTGTGTTGTGTGTGTGTGTCGGTGTGTGTGTGTTGTCGGTGTGTGTGTGTGTGTGTGTGTGTTGTCGGTGTGTGTGTGTGTGTGTTGTCAGTGTGTGTGTGTGTGTGTGTGTTGTCGGTGTGTGTGTGTTTATGTGTTGTCAGTGTGTGTGTGTGTGTTGTCGGTGTGTGTGTGTGTGTTGTCGGTGTGTGTGTGTTGTCGGTGTGTGTGTGTGTGTTGTCGGTGTGTGTGTGTGTTGTCGGTTTGTGTGTGTGTGTGTGTGTTGTCGGTGTGTGTGTGTGTGTGTTGTCGGTGTGTGTGTGTGTGTGTTGTCGGTGTGTGTGTGTGTGTGTTGTCGGTGTGTGTGTGTGTGTGTGTTGTCGGTGTGTGTGTGTGTTGTCGGTGTGTGTGTGTGTGTGTGTGTTGTCGGTGTCTGTGTGTGTGTTGTCGGTGTGTGTGTGTGTGTTGTCGATGTGTGTGTGTGTGTGTTGTCGGTGTGTGTGTGTGCGTTGTGTGTGTGTGTGTTGTCGGTGTGTGTGTGTGTGTTGTTGGTGTGTGTGTGTGTGTGTTGTGTGTGTGTGTGTTGTCGGTGTGTGTGTGTGTGTGTTGTCGGTGTGTGTGTGTTGTCGGTTTGTGTGTGTGTGTGTGTGTCGTCGGTGTGTGTGTGTGTGTTGTCGGTGTGTGTGTGTGTTGTCGGTGTGTGTGTGTGTGTTGTGTGTGTGTGTCGGTGTGTGTGTGTTGTCGGTGTGTGTGTGTGTGTGTGTGTGTTGTCGGTGTGTGTGTGTGTTGTCAGTGTGTGTGTGTGTGTGTGTTGTCGGTGTGTGTGTGTTTATGTGTTGTCAGTGTGTGTGTGTGTGTTGTCGGTGTGTGTGTGTGTGTTGTCGGTGTGTGTGTGTTGTCGGTGTGTGTGTGTGTGTTGTCGGTGTGTGTGTGTGTTGTCGGTTTGTGTGTGTGTGTGTGTGTTGTCGGTGTGTGTGTGTGTGTTGTCGGTGTGTGTGTGTGTTGTCGGTGTGTGTGTGTGTGTTGTGTGTGTGTGTCGGTGTGTGTGTGTTGTCGGTGTGTGTGTCTGTGTTGTCGGTGTGTGTGTGTGTGTTGTCAGTGTGTGTGTGTGTGTGTTGTCGGTGTGTGTGTGTGTGTGTGTGTGTGTGTGTGTGTGTTGTCGGTGTGTGTGTGTGTGTGTTGTCGGTGTGTGTGTGTGTGTTGTCGGTGTGTGTGTGTGTGTTGTCGGTGTGTATGTTTTGTGTGTTGTCAGTGTGTGTGTGTGTGTGTGTTGTCGGTGTGTGTGTGTGTGTTGTCGGTGTGTGTGTGTGTGTTGTCGGTGTGTATGTGTGTGTGTTGTCAGTGTGTGTGTGTGTGTGTGTTGTCGGTGTGTGTGTGTGTTTTCGGTGTGTTTGTGTGTGTGTTGTCAGTGTGTGTGTGTGTGTGTGTGTGTGTGTGTGTGTTGTCGGTGTGTGTGTGTGTGTTGTCGGTGTGTGTGTGTGTGTGTGTTGTCGGTGTGTGTGTGTGTGTTGTGTGTGTGTGTCGGTGTGTGTGTGTTGTCGGTGTGTGTGTGTGTGTGTGTTGTCGGTGTGTGTGTGTGTTGTCGGTGTGTGTGTGTGTGTGTTGTCGGTGTCTGTGTGTGTGTTGTCGGTGTGTGTGTGTGTTGTCGGTGTGTGTGTGTGTGTGTTGTCGGTGTGTGTGTGTGTTGTCGGTGTGTGTTTGTGTGTTGTCGGTGTGTGTGTGTGTGTGTTGTCGGTGTGTGTGTGTTGGCGGTGTGTGTGTGTGTGTGTTGTCGGTGTGTGTGTGTGTGTGTTGTCAGTGTGTGTGTGTGTGTGTTGTCGGTGTGTGTTTGTGTGTTGTCGATGTGTGTGTGTGTTGTCGGTGTGTGTGTGTGTGTGTTGTCGGTGTGTGTGTGTGTGTGTTGCCGGTGTGTGTGTGTGTGTTGTCGGTGTGTGTGTGTGTGTTGTCGGTGTGTATGTGTGTGTGTTGTCAGTGTGTGTGTGTGTGTGTGTTGTCGGTGTGTGTGTGTGTGTGTTTTCGGTGTGTGTGTGTGTGTGTTGTCGGTGTGTGTGTGTGTGTGTGTGTGTGTGTGTGTGTGTGTGTTGTCGGTGTGTGTGTGTGTGTTGTCGGTGTGTGTGTGTGTGTGTTGTCGGTGTGTGTGTGTGTGTTGTGTGTGTGTGTCGGTGTGTGTGTGTTGTCGGTGTGTGTGTGTGTGTGTGTGTTGTCGGTGTGTGTGTGTGTGTGTGTGTGTGTTGTCGGTGTGTGTGTGTGTGTTGTCGGTGTGTGTGTGTGTGTTGTCGGTGTGTGTGTGTGTGTTGTCGGTGTGTGTGTGTGTTGTCGGTGTGTGTGTGTGTGTGTTGTCGGTGTGTGTGTGTGTGTGTGTTGTCGGTGTGTGTGTGTGTGTTGTCGGTGTGTGTGTGTGTGTGTTGTCGGTGTGTGTGTGTGTGTTGTGTGTGTGTGTGTTGTCGGTGTGTGTGTGTGTGTTGTCGATGTGTGTGTGTGTGTGTTGTCGGTGTGTGTGTGTGTGTGTTGTGTGTGTGTGTGTTGTCGGTGTGTGTGTGTGTGTTGTTGGTGTGTGTGTGTGTGTGTTGTGTGTGTGTGTGTTGTCGGTGTGTGTGTGTGTGTGTTGTCGGTGTGTGTGTGTGTGTGTGTTGTCGGTGTGTGTGTGTGTGTGTTGTCGGTGTGTGTGTGTGTGTGTGTTGTCGGTGTGTGTGTGTGTTGTCGGTGTGTGTGTGTGTGTGTGTTGTCGGTGTCTGTGTGTGTGTTGTCGGTGTGTGTGTGTGTGTTGTCGATGTGTGTGTGTGTGTGTTGTCGGTGTGTGTGTGTGTGCGTTGTGTGTGTGTGTGTTGTCGGTGTGTGTGTGTGTGTTGTTGGTGTGTGTGTGTGTGTGTTGTGTGTGTGTGTGTTGTCGGTGTGTGTGTGTGTGTGTGTTGTCGGTGTATGTGTGTGTGTGTTGTCGGTGTGTGTGTGTGTGTGTTGTCGGTGTGTGTGTGTGTGTGTGTTGTCGGTGTGTGTGTGTGTTGTCGGTGTGTGTGTGTGTGTGTTGTCGGTGTCTGTGTGTGTGTTGTCGGTGTGTGTGTGTGTTGTCGGTGTGTGTGTGTGTGTGTTGTCGGTGTGTGTGTGTGTGTGTGTTGTCGGTGTGTGTTTGTGTGTTGTCGGTGTGTGTGTGTGTGTGTTGTCGGTGTGTGTGTGTTGGCGGTGTGTGTGTGTGTGTGTGTGTTGTCAGTGTGTGTGTGTGTGTGTTGTCGGTGTGTGTGTGTGTGTTGTCGATGTGTGTGTGTGTGTGTTTTCGGTGTGTGTGTGTGTGTGTTGTCGGTGTGTGTGTGTGTGTGTGTGTGTGTGTGTGTGTGTTGTCGGTGTGTGTGTGTGTGTTGTCGGTGTGTGTGTGTGTGTGTTGTCGGTGTGTGTGTGTGTGTTGTGTGTGTGTGTCGGTGTGTGTGTGTTGTCGGTGTGTGTGTGTGTGTGTTGTCGGTGTGTGTGTGTGTTGTCGGTGTGTGTGTGTGTGTGTTGTCGGTGTCTGTGTGTGTGTTGTCGGTGTGTGTGTGTGTTGTCGGTGTGTGTGTGTGTGTGTTGTCGGTGTGTGTGTGTGTGTTGTCGGTGTGTGTTTGTGTGTTGTCGGTGTGTGTGTGTGTGTGTTGTCGGTGTGTGTGTGTTGGCGGTGTGTGTGTGTGTGTGTGTGTTGTCGGTGTGTGTGTGTGTGTGTTGTCAGTGTGTGTGTGTGTGTTGTCGGTGTGTGTGTGTGTGTTGTCGATGTGTGTGTGTGTGTGTTGTCGGTGTGTGTGTGTGTGTGTTGTCGGTGTGTGTGTGTGTGTGTGTGTTGCCGGTGTGTGTGTGTGTGTTGTCGGTGTGTGTGTGTGTGTTGTCGGTGTGTATGTGTGTGTGTTGTCAGTGTGTGTGTGTGTGTGTGTGTTGTCGGTGTGTGTGTGTGTGTGTTTTCGGTGTGTGTGTGTGTGTGTTGTCGGTGTGTGTGTGTGTGTGTGTGTGTGTGTGTGTGTTGTCGGTGTGTGTGTGTGTGTTGACGGTGTGTGTGTGTGTGTGTTGTCGGTGTGTGTGTGTGTGTTGTGTGTGTGTGTCGGTGTGTGTGTGTTGTCGGTGTGTGTGTGTGTGTTGTCGGTGTGTATGTGTGTGTTGTCGGTGTGTGTGTGTGTGTTGTCGGTGTGTGTGTGTGTTGTCGGTGTGTGTGTGTGTGTGTTGTCGGTGTGTGTGTGTGTGTGTGTTGTCGGTGTGTGTGTGTGTGTTGTCGGTGTGTGTGTGTGTGTTGTCGGTGTGTGTGTGTGTGTGTTGTCAGTGTGTGTGTGTGTGTGTTGTCGGTGTGTGTGTTTATGTGTTGTCGATGTGTGTGTGTGTGTTGTCGGTGTGTGTGTGTGTGTGTGTTGTCGGTGTGTGTGTGTGTTGTCGGTGTGTGTGTGTGTGTTGTCGGTTTGTGTGTGTGTGTGTTGTCGGTTTGTGTGTGTGTGTGTGTTGTCGGTGTGTGTGTGTGTGTTGTCGGTGTGTGTGTGTGTGTTGTCGGTGTGTGTGTGTTGTGTGTGTGTGTCGGTGTGTGTGTGTTGTCGGTGTGTGTGTGTGTGTGTGTGTGTGTTGTCGGTGTGTGTGTGTGTGTGTTGTCGGTGTGTGTGTGTGTGTGTGTGTTGTCAGTGTGTGTGTGTGTGTGTGTTGTCGGTGTGTGTGTGTGTGTTGTCAGTGTGTGTGTGTGTGTGTTGTCGGTGTGTGTGTGTGTGTGTTGTCGGTGTGTGTGTGTGTGTTGTCGGTGTGTGTGTGTGTGTGTGTGTGTGTGTTGTCGGTGTGTGTGTGTGTGTTGTTTGTGTGTGTCGGTGTGTGTGTGTTGTCGGTGTGTGTGTGTGTGTGTGTGTGTTGTCGGTGTGTGTGTGTGTGTGTTGTCGGTGTGTGTGTGAATTGTCAGTGTGTGTGTGTGTGTGTGTGTTGTCGGTGTGTGTGTGTGTGTTGTGTGTGTGTGTTGTCGGTGTGTGTGTGTGTGTTGTCGGTTTGTGTGTGTGTGTGTGTTGTCGGTGTGTGTGTGTGTGTTGTGTGTGTGTGTTGTCGGTGTGTGTGTGTGTATTGTCGGTGTGTGTGTGTGTGTGTTGTCGGTGTGTGTGTGTTGTGTGTGTGTGTCGGTGTGTGTGTGTTGTCGGTGTGTGTGTGTGTGTGTGTTGTCGGTGTGTGTGTGTGTGTGTTGTCGGTGTGTGTGTGTGTGTTGTCGGTGTGTGTGTGTGTTGTCGGTGTGTGTGTGTTGTGTGTGTGTGTTGTCGGCGTGTGTGTGTTGTCGGTGTGTGTGTGTGTGTTGTCGGTGTGTGTGTGTGCGTGTGTTGTCGGTGTGTGTGTGTGTGTGTTGTCGGTGTGTGTGTGTGTGTTGTGTGTGTGTGTGTGTTGTCGGTGTGTGTGTGTGTGTTGTCGATGTGTGTGTGTGTGTGTTGTCGGTGTGTGTGTGTGTGTGTTGTGTGTGTGTGTGTTGTCGGTGTGTGTGTGTGTGTGTTGTTGGTGTGTGTGTGTGTTGTGTGTGTGTGTGTTGTCGGTGTGTGTGTGTGTGTGTTGTCGGTGTGTGTGTGTGTGTGTTGTCGGTGTGTGTGTGTGTGTGTTGTCGGTGTGTGTGTGTGTGTGTGTTGTCGGTGTGTGTGTGATGTCGGTGTGTGTGTGTGTGTGTTGTCGGTGTGCGTGTGTGTGTTGCTGGTGTTTGTGTGTGTGTTGTCGGTGTGTGTGTGTGTGTGTTGTCGGTGTGTGTGTGTTGTCGGTGTGTGTGTGTGTGTTGTCGGTGTGTGTGTGTGTGTTGTCGGTGTGTGTGTGTGTGTGTGTTGTCGGTGTGTGTGTGTGTGTTGTCGGTGTGTGTGTGTGTGTTGTTGGTGTGTGTGTGTGTGTGTTGTGTGTGTGTGTGTTGTCGGTGTGTGTGTGTGTGTGTTGTCGGTGTGTGTGTGTGTGTGTGTGTTGTCGGTGTGTGTGTGTGTGTGTTGTCGGTGTGTGTGTGTGTGTGTGTTGTCGGTGTGTGTGTGTGTTGTCGGTGTGTGTGTGTGTGTGTGTTGTCGGTGTCTGTGTGTGTGTTGTCGGTGTGTGTGTGTGTTGTCGATGTGTGTGTGTGTGTGTTGTCGGTGTGTGTGTGTGTGCTTTGTGTGTGTGTGTGTTGTCGGTGTGTGTGTGTGTGTTGTTGGTCTGTGTGTGTGTGTGTTGTGTGTGTGTGTGTTGTCGGTGTGTGTGTGTGTGTGTGTGTTGTCGGTGTATGTGTGTGTGTGTTGTCGGTGTGTGTGTGTGTGTGTTGTCGGTGTGTGTGTGTGTGTGTGTGTGTTGTCGGTGTGTGTGTGTGTTGTCGGTGTGTGTGTGTGTGTGTTGTCGGTGTCTGTGTGTGTGTTGTCGGTGTGTGTGTGTGTTGTCGGTGTGTGTGTGTGTGTGTTGTCGGTGTGTGTGTGTGTGTGTGTTGTCGGTGTGTGTTTGTGTGTGTTTTCGGTGTGTGTGTGTGTGTGTGTTGTCGGTGTGTGTCTGTGTGTGTGTGTGTGTGTGTGTGTTGTCGGTGTGTGTGTGTGTGTTGTCGGTGTGTGTGTGTGTGTGTTGTCGGTGTGTGTGTGTGTTGTGTGTGTGTGTCGGTGTGTGTGTGTTGTCGGTGTGTGTGTGTGTGTGTTGTCGGTGTGTGTGTGTGTTGTCGGTGTCTGTGTGTGTGTTGTCGGTGTGTGTGTGTGTTGTCGGTGTGTGTGTGTGTGTGTTGTCGGTGTGTGTGTGTGTGTTGTCGGTGTGTGTTTGTGTGTTGTCGGTGTGTGTGTGTGTGTGTTGTCGGTGTGTGTGTGTTGGCGGTGTGTGTGTGTGTGTGTGTGTTGTCGGTGTGTGTGTGTGTGTGTTGTCAGTGTGTGTGTGTGTGTGTTGTCGGTGTGTGTGTGTGTGTTGTCGATGTGTGTGTGTGTGTGTTGTCGGTGTGTGTGTGTGTGTGTTGTCGGTGTGTGTGTGTGTGTGTGTGTTGCCGGTGTGTGTGTGTGTGTTGTCGGTGTGTGTGTGTGTGTTGTCGGTGTGTATGTGTGTGTGTTGTCAGTGTGTGTGTGTGTGTGTGTTGTCGGTGTGTGTGTGTGTGTGTTTTCGGTGTGTGTGTGTGTGTGTTGTCGGTGTGTGTGTGTGTGTGTGTGTTTGTGTGTGTTGTCGGTGTGTGTGTGTGTGTTGACGGTGTGTGTGTGTGTGTGTTGTCGGTGTGTGTGTGTGTGTTGTGTGTGTGTGTGTCGGTGTGTGTGTGTTGTCGGTGTGTGTGTGTGTGTTGTCGGTGTGTATGTGTGTGTTGTCGGTGTGTGTGTGTGTGTTGTCGGTGTGTGTGTGTGTTGTCGGTGTGTGTGTGTGTGTGTTGTCGGTGTGTGTGTGTGTGTGTGTTGTCGGTGTGTGTGTGTGTGTTGTCGGTGTGTGTGTGTGTGTTGTCGGTGTGTGTTTGTGTTGTCAGTGTGTGTGTGTGTGTGTTGTCGGTGTGTGTGTTTATGTGTTGTCGATGTGTGTGTGTGTGTTGTCGGTGTGTGTGTGTGTGTGTGTTGTCGGTGTGTGTGTGTGTTGTCGGTGTGTGTGTGTGTGTTGTCGGTTTGTGTGTGTGTGTGTTGTCGGTTTGTGTGTGTGTGTGTGTTGTCGGTGTGTGTGTGTGTGTTGTCGGTGTGTGTGTGTGTGTTGTCGGTGTGTGTGTGTTGTGTGTGTGTGTCGGTGTGTGTGTGTTGTCGGTGTGTGTGTGTGTGTGTGTGTTGTCGGTGTGTGTGTGTGTGTGTTGTCGGTGTGTGTGTGTGTGTGTGTGTTGTCAGTGTGTGTGTGTGTGTGTGTTGTCGGTGTGTGTGTGTGTTGTCAGTGTGTGTGTGTGTGTGTTGTCGGTGTGTGTGTGTGTGTGTTGTCGGTGTGTGTGTGTGTGTTGTCGGTGTGTGTGTGTGTGTGTGTGTGTGTGTTGTCGGTGTGTGTGTGTGTGTTGTGTGTGTGTGTCGGTGTGTGTGTGTTGTCGGTGTGTGTGTGTGTGTGTGTGTGTGTTGTCGGTGTGTGTGTGTGTGTGTTGTCGGTGTGTGTGTGAATTGTCAGTGTGTGTGTGTGTGTGTGTGTTGTCGGTGTGTGTGTGTGTGTTGTGTGTGTGTGTTGTCGGTGTGTGTGTGTGTGTTGTCGGTTTGTGTGTGTGTGTGTGTTGTCGGTGTGTGTGTGTGTTGTGTGTGTGTGTTGTCGGTGTGTGTGTGTGTGTTGTCGGTGTGTGTGTGTGTGTGTTGTCGGTGTGTGTGTGTGTGTTGTGTGTGTGTGTCGGTGTGTGTGTGTTGTCGGTGTGTGTGTGTGTGTGTGTTGTCGGTGTGTGTGTGTGTGTGTTGTCGGTGTGTGTGTGTGTGTTGTCGGTGTGTGTGTGTGTTGTCGGTGTGTGTGTGTTGTGTGTGTGTGTTGTGTGTGTGTGTTGTCGGTGTGTGTGTGTGTGTTGTCGGTGTGTGTGTGTGCGTGTGTTGTCGGTGTGTGTGTGTGTGTGTTGTCGGTGTGTGTGTGTGTGTTGTGTGTGTGTGTGTTGTCGGTGTGTGTGTGTGTGTTGTCGATGTGTGTGTGTGTGTGTTGTCGGTGTGTGTGTGTGTGTGTTGTGTGTGTGTGTGTTGTCGGTGTGTGTGTGTGTGTTGTTGGTGTGTGTGTGTGTTGTGTGTGTGTGTGTTGTCGGTGTGTGTGTGTGTGTGTTGTCGGTGTGTGTGTGTGTGTGTTGTCGGTGTGTGTGTGTGTGTGTTGTCGGTGTGTGTGTGTGTGTGTGTTGTCGGTGTGTGTGTGATGTCGGTGTGTGTGTGTGTGTGTTGTCGGTGTGCGTGTGTGTGTTGCTGGTGTTTGTGTGTGTGTTGTCGGTGTGTGTGTGTGTGTGTTGTCGGTGTGTGTGTGTTGTCGGTGTGTGTGTGTGTGTTGTCGGTGTGTGTGTGTGTGTTGTCGGTGTGTGTGTGTGTGTGTGTTGTCGGTGTGTGTGTGTGTGTTGTCGGTGTGTGTGTGTGTGTTGTTGGTGTGTGTGTGTGTGTGTTGTGTGTGTGTGTGTTGTCGGTGTGTGTGTGTGTGTGTTGTCGGTGTGTGTGTGTGTGTGTGTGTTGTCGGTGTGTGTGTGTTGTCGGTGTGTGTGTGTGTTGTCGTTGTGTGTGTGTGTGTGTGTTGTCGGTGTGTGTGTGTGTGTGTGTGTTGTCGGTGTGTGTGTGTGTGTGTTGTCGGTGTGTGTGTGTGTGTTGTGTGTGTGTTGTCGGTGTGTGTGTGTGTGTGTTGTCGGTGTGTGTGTGTGTGTTGTGTGTGTGTGTCGGTGTGTGTGTGTTGTCGGTGTGTGTGTGTGTGTGTGTTGTCGGTGTGTGTGTGTGTGTGTTGTCGGTGTGTGTGTGTGTGTTGTCGGTGTGTGTGTGTGTTGTCGGTGTGTGTGTGTTGTGTGTGTGTGTTGTCGGTGTGTGTGTGTTGTCGGTGTGTGTGTGTGTTGTCGGTGTGTGTGTGTGTGTGTGTGTTGTCGGTGTGTGTGTGTTGTGTGTGTGTGTTGTCGGTGTGTGTGTGTTGTCGGTGTGTGTGTGTGTTGTCGGTGTGTGTGTGTGTGTGTGTGTTGTCGGTGTGTGTGTGTGTGTGTTGTCGGTGTGTGTGTGTGTGTTGTGTGTGTGTGTGTTGTCGGTGTGTGTGTGTGTGTGTGTTGTCGATGTGTGTGTGTGTTGTCGGTGTGTGTGTGTGTGTGTTGTGTGTGTGTGTGTTGTCGGTGTGTGTGTGTGTGTTGTTGGTGTGTGTGTGTGTTGTGTGTGTGTGTGTTGTCGGTGTGTGTGTGTGTGTGTTGTCGGTGTGTGTGTGTGTGTGTTGTCGGTGTGTGTGTGTGTGTGTTGTCGGTGTGTGTGTGTGTGTGTGTTGTCGGTGTGTGTGTGTGTGATGTCGGTGTGTGTGTGTGTGTGTTGTCGGTGTGTGTGTGTGTGTTGCTGGTGTTTGTGTGTGTGTGTGTTGTTGGTGTGTGTGTGTGTGTTGTCGGTGTGTGTGTGTGTGTGTGTGTGTTGTCGGTGTGTGTGTGTTGTCGGTGTGTGTGTGTGTGTTGTCGGTGTGTGTGTGTGTGTTGTCGGTGTGTGTGTGTGTTTTGTGTGTATGTGTGTTGTCGGTGTGTGTGTGTGTGTGTTGTCGGTGTGTGTGTGTGTGTTGTCGGGGTGTGTGTGTGTGTTGTCAGTGTGTGTGTGTTGTCGGTGTGTGTGTGTGTGTGTGTGTGTGTGTGTGTGTGTGTGTGTGTTGTCGGTGTGTGTGTGTGTGTTGTCGGTGTGTGTGTGTGTGTGTGTTGTCGGTGTGTGTGTGTGTGTTGTCGGTGTGTGTGTGTTGTTGGTGTGTGTGTGTGTGTGTTGTGTGTGTGTGTGTTGTCGGTGTGTGTGTGTGTGTGTTGTCGGTGTGTGTGTGTGTGTGTTGTCGGTGTGTGTGTGTGTGTGTTGTCGGTGTGTGTGTGTGTGTGTGTTGTCGGTGTGTGTGTGTGTTGTCGGTGTGTGTGTGTGTGTTGTCGGTGTGTGTGTGTGTGTGTGTTGTCGGTGTGTGTGTGTGTGTGTGTGTTGTCGGTGTGTGTGTGTGTTGTCGGTGTGTGTGTGTGTGTTGTCGGTGTGTATGTGTGTGTGTTGTCAGTGTGTGTGTGTGTGTGTGTTGTCGGTGTAGGTGTGTGTTGTCGGTGTGTGTGTGTGTGTGTTGTCGGTGTGTGTGTGTGTGTGTGTTGTCGGTGTGTGTTTGTGTGTTGGCGGTGTGTGTGTGTGTGTGTTGTCGGTGTGTGTGTGTGTGTGTTGTCGGTGTGTGTGTGTGTGTGTTGTCGGTGTGTGTGTGTGTGTGTGTGTGTGTGTTGTCGGTGTGTGTGTGTGTGTGTGTGTGTGTTGTCGGTGTGTGTGTGTGTGTTGTCGGTGTGTGTGTGTGTGTTGTCGGTGTGTGTGTGTGTGTTGTCGGTGTGTGTGTGTGTTGTCGGTGTGTGTGTGTTGTCGGTGTGTGTGTGTGTGTGTTGTCGGTGTGTGTGTGTGTGTGTTGTCGGTGTGTGTGTGTGTGTTGTCGGTGTGTGTGTGTGTGTGTTGTCAGTGTGTGTGTGTGTGTGTGTTGTCGGTGTGTGTGTGTTTATGTGTTGTCGATGTGTGTGTGTGTGTTGTCGGTGTGTGTGTGTGTGTGTGTGTTGTCGGTGTGTGTGTGTGTTGTCGGTGTGTGTGTGTGTGTTGTCGGTTTGTGTGTGTGTGTGTTGTCGGTTTGTGTGTGTGTGTGTGTTGTCGGTGTGTGTGTGTGTGTTGTCGGTGTGTGTGTGTTGTGTGTGTGTGTCGGTGTGTGTGTGTTGTCGGTGTGTGTGTGTGTGTGTGTGTTGTCGGTGTGTGTGTGTGTGTGTTGTCGGTGTGTGTGTGTGTGTGTGTGTTGTCAGTGTGTGTGTGTGTGTGTGTTGTCGGTGTGTGTGTGTGTGTTGTCAGTGTGTGTGTGTGTGTGTTGTCGGTGTGTGTGTGTGTGTGTTGTCGGTGTGTGTGTGTGTGTTGTCGGTGTGTGTGTGTGTGTGTGTGTGTGTGTGTTGTCGGTGTTTGTGTGTGTGTTGTCGGTGTGTGTGTGTGTGTGTGTTGTCGGTGTGTGTGTGTGTGTTGTGTGTGTGTGTCGGTGTGTGTGTGTTGTCGGTGTGTGTGTGTGTGTGTGTGTGTTGTCGGTGTGTGTGTGTGTGTGTTGTCGGTGTGTGTGTGTGTTGTCAGTGTGTGTGTGTGTGTGTGTTGTCGGTGTGTGTGTGTGTGTTGTGTGTGTGTGTTGTCGGTGTGTGTGTGTGTGTTGTCGGTTTGTGTGTGTGTGTGTGTTGTCGGTGTGTGTGTGTGTGTTGTGTGTGTGTGTTGTCGGTGTGTGTGTGTGTGTTGTCGGTGTGTGTGTGTGTGTGTTGTCGGTGTGTGTGTGTGTGTTGTGTGTGTGTGTCGGTGTGTGTGTGTTGTCGGTGTGTGTGTGTGTGTGTGTGTTGTCGGTGTGTGTGTGTGTGTGTTGTCGGTGTGTGTGTGTGTGTTGTCGGTGTGTGTGTGTGTTGTCGGTGTGTGTGTGTTGTGTGTGTGTGTTGTCGGTGTGTGTGTGTTGTCGGTGTGTGTGTGTGTGTTGTCGGTGTGTGTGTGTGCGTGTGTTGTCGGTGTGTGTGTGTGTGTGTTGTCGGTGTGTGTGTGTGTGTTGTGTGTGTGTGTGTGTTGTCGGTGTGTGTGTGTGTGTTGTCGATGTGTGTGTGTGTGTGTGTTGTCGGTGTGTGTGTGTGTGTGTTGTGTGTGTGTGTGTTGTCGGTGTGTGTGTGTGTGTTGTTGGTGTGTGTGTGTGTTGTGTGTGTGTGTGTTGTCGGTGTGTGTGTGTGTGTGTTGTCGGTGTGTGTGTGTGTGTGTTGTCGGTGTGTGTGTGTGTGTGTTGTCGGTGTGTGTGTGTGTGTGTGTTGTCGGTGTGTGTGTGATGTCGGTGTGTGTGTGTGTGTGTTGTCGGTGTGTGTGTGTGTGTTGCTGGTGTTTGTGTGTGTGTGTGTTGTCGGTGTGTGTGTGTGTGTTGTCGGTGTGTGTGTGTGTGTGTGTGTTGTCGGTGTGTGTGTGTTGTCGGTGTGTGTGTGTGTGTTGTCGGTGTGTGTGTGTGTGTGTTGTCGGTGTGTGTGTGTGTGTGTGTGTTGTCAGTGTGTGTGTGTGTGTGTGTTGTCGGTGTGTGTGTGTGTGTTGTCAGTGTGTGTGTGTGTGTGTTGTCGGTGTGTGTGTGTGTGTGTTGTCGGTGTGTGTGTGTGTGTTGTCGGTGTGTGTGTGTGTGTGTGTGTGTGTGTGTGTTGTCGGTGTTTGTGTGTGTGTTGTCGGTGTGTGTGTGTGTGTGTGTTGTCGGTGTGTGTGTGTGTGTTGTGTGTGTGTGTCGGTGTGTGTGTGTTGTCGGTGTGTGTGTGTGTGTGTGTGTGTTGTCGGTGTGTGTGTGTGTGTGTTGTCGGTGTGTGTGTGTGTTGTCAGTGTGTGTGTGTGTGTGTGTTGTCGGTGTGTGTGTGTGTGTTGTGTGTGTGTGTTGTCGGTGTGTGTGTGTGTGTTGTCGGTTTGTGTGTGTGTGTGTGTTGTCGGTGTGTGTGTGTGTGTTGTGTGTGTGTGTTGTCGGTGTGTGTGTGTGTGTTGTCGGTGTGTGTGTGTGTGTGTTGTCGGTGTGTGTGTGTGTGTTGTGTGTGTGTGTCGGTGTGTGTGTGTTGTCGGTGTGTGTGTGTGTGTGTGTGTTGTCGGTGTGTGTGTGTGTGTGTTGTCGGTGTGTGTGTGTGTGTTGTCGGTGTGTGTGTGTGTTGTCGGTGTGTGTGTGTTGTGTGTGTGTGTTGTCGGTGTGTGTGTGTTGTCGGTGTGTGTGTGTGTGTTGTCGGTGTGTGTGTGTGCGTGTGTTGTCGGTGTGTGTGTGTGTGTGTTGTCGGTGTGTGTGTGTGTGTTGTGTGTGTGTGTGTGTTGTCGGTGTGTGTGTGTGTGTTGTCGATGTGTGTGTGTGTGTGTGTTGTCGGTGTGTGTGTGTGTGTGTTGTGTGTGTGTGTGTTGTCGGTGTGTGTGTGTGTGTTGTTGGTGTGTGTGTGTGTTGTGTGTGTGTGTGTTGTCGGTGTGTGTGTGTGTGTGTTGTCGGTGTGTGTGTGTGTGTGTTGTCGGTGTGTGTGTGTGTGTGTTGTCGGTGTGTGTGTGTGTGTGTGTTGTCGGTGTGTGTGTGATGTCGGTGTGTGTGTGTGTGTGTTGTCGGTGTGTGTGTGTGTGTTGCTGGTGTTTGTGTGTGTGTGTGTTGTCGGTGTGTGTGTGTGTGTTGTCGGTGTGTGTGTGTGTGTGTGTGTTGTCGGTGTGTGTGTGTTGTCGGTGTGTGTGTGTGTGTTGTCGGTGTGTGTGTGTGTGTTGTCGGTGTGTGTGTGTGTTTTGTGTGTATGTGTGTTGTCGGTGTGTGTGTGTGTGTGTTGTCGGTGTGTGTGTGTGTGTTGTCGGGGTGTGTGTGTGTGTTGTCAGTGTGTGTGTGTTGTCGGTGTGTGTGTGTGTGTGTTGTGTGTGTGTGTGTGTGTGTTGTCGGTGTGTGTGTGTGTGTTGTCGGTGTGTGTGTGTGTGTGTGTTGTCGGTGTGTGTGTGTGTGTTGTCGGTGTGTGTGTGTGTGTTGTTGGTGTGTGTGTGTGTGTGTTGTGTGTGTGTGTGTTGTCGGTGTGTGTGTGTGTGTGTTGTCGGTGTGTGTGTGTGTGTGTTGTCGGTGTGTGTGTGTGTGTGTTGTCGGTGTGTGTGTGTGTGTGTGTTGTCGGTGTGTGTGTGTGTTGTCGGTGTGTGTGTGTGTGTTGTCGTTGTGTGTGTGTGTGTGTGTTGTCGGTGTGTGTGTGTGTGTGTGTGTGTGTTGTCGGTGTGTGTGTGTGTTGTCGGTGTGTGTGTGTGTGTTGTCGGTGTGTATGTGTGTGTGTTGTCAGTGTGTGTGTGTGTGTGTGTTGTCGGTGTGTGTGTGTGTTGTCGGTGTGTGTGTGTGTGTGTTGTCGGTGTGTGTGTGTGTGTGTGTGTGTTGTCGGTGTGTGTTTGTGTGTTGGCAGTGTGTGTGTGTGTTGTCGGTGTGTGTGTGTGTGTGTGTTGTGGGTGTGTGTGTGTGTGTGTTGTCGGTGTGTGTGTGTGTGTGTGTGTGTGTGTTGTGTGTGTGTGTTGTCGGTGTGTGTGTGTGTGTTGTCGGTTTGTGTGTGTGTGTGTGTTGTCGGTGTGTGTGTGTGTGTTGTGTGTGTGTGTTGTCGGTGTGTGTGTGTGTGTTGTCGGTGTGTGTGTGTGTGTGTTGTCGGTGTGTGTGTGTGTGTTGTGTGTGTGTGTCGGTGTGTGTGTGTTGTCGGTGTGTGTGTGTGTGTGTGTTGTCGGTGTGTGTGTGTGTGTGTTGTCGGTGTGTGTGTGTGTGTTGTCGGTGTGTGTGTGTGTTGTCGGTGTGTGTGTGTTGTGTGTGTGTGTTGTCGGTGTGTGTGTGTTGTCGGTGTGTGTGTGTGTTGTCGGTGTGTGTGTGTGTGTGTGTTGTCGGTGTGTGTGTGTGTGTGTTGTCGGTGTGTGTGTGTGTGTTGTGTGTGTGTGTGTGTTGTCGGTGTGTGTGTGTGTGTTGTCGATGTGTGTGTGTGTATGTTGTCGGTGTGTGTGTGTGTGTGTTGTGTGTGTGTGTGTTGTCGGTGTGTGTGTGTGTGTTGTTGGTGTGTGTGTCTGTTGTGTGTGTGTGTGTTGTCGGTGTGTGTGTGTGTGTGTTGTCGGTGTGTGTGTGTGTGTGTGTTGTCGGTGTGTGTGTGTGTGTGTTGTCGGTGTGTGTGTGTGTGTGTGTTGTCGGTGTGTGTGTGTGTGATGTCGGTGTGTGTGTGTGTGTGTTGTCGGTGTGTGTGTGTGTGTTGCTGGTGTTTGTGTGTGTGTGTGTTGTCGGTGTGTGTGTGTGTGTTGTCGGTGTGTGTGTGTGTGTGGGTGTGTTGTCGGTGTGTGTGTGTTGTCGGTGTGTGTGTGTGTGTTGTCGGTGTGTGTGTGTGTTTTGTGTGTATGTGTGTTGTCGGTGTGTGTGTGTGTGTGTTGTCGGTGTGTGTGTGTGTGTTGTCGGGGTGTGTGTGTGTGTTGTCAGTGTGTGTGTGTTGTCGGTGTGTGTGTGTGTGTGTGTGTTGTGTGTGTGTGTGTGTGTGTTGTCGGTGTGTGTGTGTGTGTTGTCGGTGTGTGTGTGTGTGTGTGTTGTCGGTGTGTGTGTGTGTGTTGTCGGTGTGTGTGTGTGTGTGGGTGTGTTGTCGGTGTGTGTGTGTTGTCGGTGTGTGTGTGTGTGTTGTCGGTGTGTGTGTGTGTGTTGTCGGTGTGTGTGTGTGTTTTGTGTGTATGTGTGTTGTCGGTGTGTGTGTGTGTGTGTTGTCGGTGTGTGTGTGTGTGTTGTCGGGGTGTGTGTGTGTGTTGTCAGTGTGTGTGTGTTGTCGGTGTGTGTGTGTGTGTGTGTGTTGTGTGTGTGTGTGTGTGTGTTGTCGGTGTGTGTGTGTGTGTTGTCGGTGTGTGTGTGTTGTGTGTGTGTGTTGTCGGTGTGTGTGTGTTGTCGGTGTGTGTGTTGTCGGTGTGTGTGTGTGTGTGTGTTGTCGGTGTGTGTGTGTGTGTTGTCGGTGTGTGTGTGTGTGTTGTGTGTGTGTGTGTGTTGTCGGTGTGTGTGTGTGTGTGTTGTCGGTGTGTGTGTGTGTGTTGTCGGTGTGTGTGTGTGTGTGTTGTCGGTGTGTGTGTGTGTGTGTTGTCGGTGTGTGTGTGTGTGTGTGTGTGTGTGTGTGTGTGTTGTCGGTGTTTGTGTGTGTGTTGTCGGTGTGTGTGTGTGTGTTGTCGGTGTGTGTGTGTGTGTTGTGTGTGTGTGTCGGTGTGTGTGTGTTGTCGGTGTGTGTGTGTGTGTGTGTTGTCGGTGTGTGTGTGTGTGTGTTGTCGGTGTGTGTGTGTGTGTGTGTGTGTGTGTGTGTGTGTTGTCGGTGTTTGTGTGTGTGTTGTCGGTGTGTGTGTGTTGTCGGTGTGTGTGTGTGTGTTGTGTGTGTGTGTCGGTGTGTGTGTGTTGTCGGTGTGTGTGTGTGTGTGTGTTGTCGGTGTGTGTGTGTGTGTGTTGTCGGTGTGTGTGTGTGTGTTGTCAGTGTGTGTGTGTGTGTGTGTGTGTTGTCGGTGTGTGTGTGTGTGTGTTGTCGGTGTGTGTGTGTGTGTTGTCGGTGTGTGTGTGTGTTGTCGGTGTGTGTGTGTGTGTGTTGTCGGTGTGTGTGTGTGTGTGTGTTGTCGGTGTGTGTGTGTGTGTTGTCGGTGTGTGTGTGTGTGTGTTGTCGGTGTGTGTGTGTTGTGTGTGTGTGTCGGTGTGTGTGTGTTGTCGGCGTGTGTGTGTGTGTGTGTTGTCGGTGTGTGTGTGTGTGTGTTGTCGGTGTGTGTGTGTGTGTTGTCGGTGTGTGTGTGTGTTGTCGGTGTGTGTGTGTTGTGTGTGTGTGTTGTCGGTGTGTGTGTGTTGTCGGTGTGTGTGTGTGTTGTCGGTGTGTGTGTGTGTGTTGTCGGTGTGTGTGTGTGTGTTGTTGGTGTGTGTGTGTGTGTGTTGTGTGTGTGTGTGTTGTCGGTGTGTGTGTGTGTGTGTTGTCGGTGTGTGTGTGTGTGTGTTGTCGGTGTGTGTGTGTGTGTGTGTGTGTGTGTTGTCGGTGTGTGTGTGTGTTGTCGGTGTGTGTGTGTGTGTTGTCGGTGTGTGTGTGTGTGTTGTCGGTGTGTTGTCGGTGTGTGTGTGTGTTGTCGGTGTGTGTGTGTGTGTTGTCGGTGTGTATGTGTGTGTGTTGTCAGTGTGTGTGTGTGTGTGTGTTGTCGGTGTGTGTGTGTGTTGTCGGTGTGTGTGTGTTGTGTGTGTGTGTCGGTGTGTGTGTGTTGTCGGTGTGTGTGTGTGTGTGTGTGTGTTGTCGGTGTGTGTGTGTGTGTGTTGTCAGTGTGTGTGTGTGTGTGTTGTCGGTGTGTGTGTGTGTGTGTTGTCAGTGTGTGTGTGTGTGTGTGTGTTGTCGTTGTGTGTGTGTGTGTGTTGTCGGTGTGTGTGTGTGTGTGTGTTGTCGGTGTGTGTGTGTGTGTGTGTGTGTGTGTTGTCGGTGTTTGTGTGTGTGTTGTCGGTGTGTGTGTGTGTTGTGTGTGTGTGTCGTTGTGTGTGTGTTGTCGGTGTGTGTGTGTGTGTGTTGTCGGTGTGTGTGTGTGTGTGTGTTGTCGGTGTGTGTGTGTGTGTGTGTGTGTGTTGTGTGTGTGTGTTGTCGGTGTGTGTGTGTGTGTTGTCGGTTTGTGTGTGTGTGTTGTCGGTGTGTGTGTGTGTGTGTTGTGTGAGTGTGTTGTCGGTGTGTGTGTGTGTGTTGTCGGTGTGTGTGTGTGTGTGTTGTCGGTGTGTGTGTGTGTGTTGTGTGTGTGTGTCGGTGTGTGTGTGTGTGTGTGTTGTCGGTGTGTGTGTGTGTGTGTTGTCGGTGTGTGTGTGTGTGTTGTCGGTGTGTGTGTGTGTTGTCGGTGTGTGTGTGTTGTGTGTTGTCGGTGTGTGTGTGTGTGTTGTGTGTGTATGTCGGTGTGTGTGTGTGTGTGTGTTGTCGGTGTGTGTGTGTGTGTGTTGTCGGTGTGTGTGTGTTGTGTGTGTGTGTGTGTTGTCGGTGTGTGTGTGTGTGTGTTGTCGGTGTGTGTGTGTGTGTTGTCGGTGTGTGTGTGTGTGTGTTGTCGGTGTGTGTGTGTGTGTTGTCGGTGTGTGTGTGTGTGTGTTGTCGGTGTGTGTGTGTGTGTGTGTGTGTGTGTGTGTTGTCGGTGTTTGTGTGTGTGTTGTCGGTGTGTGTGTGTGTGTTGTCGGTGTGTGTGTGTGTGTTGTGTGTGTGTGTCGGTGTGTGTGTGTTGTCGGTGTGTGTGTGTGTGTGTGTTGTCGGTGTGTGTGTGTGTGTGTTGTCGGTGTGTGTGTGTGTGTGTGTGTGTGTGTGTGTGTGTTGTCGGTGTTTGTGTGTGTGTTGTCGGTGTGTGTGTGTTGTCGGTGTGTGTGTGTGTGTTGTGTGTGTGTGTCGGTGTGTGTGTGTTGTCGGTGTGTGTGTGTGTGTGTGTTGTCGGTGTGTGTGTGTGTGTGTTGTCGGTGTGTGTGTGTGTGTTGTCAGTGTGTGTGTGTGTGTGTGTTGTCGGTGTGTGTGTGTGTGTGTTGTCGGTGTGTGTGTGTGTGTTGTCGGTGTGTGTGTGTGTTGTCGGTGTGTGTGTGTGTGTGTTGTCGGTGTGTGTGTGTGTGTGTTGTCGGTGTGTGTGTGTGTGTTGTCGGTGTGTGTGTGTGTGTGTTGTCGGTGTGTGTGTGTTGTGTGTGTGTGTCGGTGTGTGTGTGTTGTCGGTGAGTGTGTGTGTGTGTGTTGTCGGTGTGTGTGTGTGTGTGTTGTCGGTGTGTGTGTGTGTGTTGTCGGTGTGTGTGTGTGTTGTCGGTGTGTGTGTGTTGTGTGTGTGTGTTGTCGGTGTGTGTGTGTTGTCGGTGTGTGTGTGTGTTGTCGGTGTGTGTGTGTGTGTGTGTGTTGTCGGTGTGTGTGTGTGTGTGTTGTCGGTGTGTGTGTGTGTGTTGTGTGTGTGTGTGTGTTGTCGGTGTGTGTGTGTGTGTTGTCGATGTGTGTGTGTGTATGTTGTCGGTGTGTGTGTGTGTGTGTTGTGTGTGTGTGTGTTGTCGGTGTGTGTGTGTGTGTTGTTGGTGTGTGTGTCTGTTGTGTGTGTGTGTGTTGTCGGTGTGTGTGTGTGTGTGTTGTCGGTGTGTGTGTGTGTGTGTGTTGTCGGTGTGTGTGTGTGTGTGTTGTCGGTGTGTGTGTGTGTGTGTGTTGTCGGTGTGTGTGTGTGTGATGTCGGTGTGTGTGTGTGTGTGTTGTCGGTGTGTGTGTGTGTGTTGCTGGTGTTTGTGTGTGTGTGTGTTGTCGGTGTGTGTGTGTGTGTTGTCGGTGTGTGTGTGTGTGTGGGTGTGTTGTCGGTGTGTGTGTGTTGTCGGTGTGTGTGTGTGTGTTGTCGGTGTGTGTGTGTGTGTTGTCGGTGTGTGTGTGTGTTTTGTGTGTATGTGTGTTGTCGGTGTGTGTGTGTGTGTGTTGTCGGTGTGTGTGTGTGTGTTGTCGGGGTGTGTGTGTGTGTTGTCAGTGTGTGTGTGTTGTCGGTGTGTGTGTGTGTGTGTGTGTGTTGTGTGTGTGTGTGTGTGTGTTGTCGGTGTGTGTGTGTGTGTTGTCGGTGTGTGTGTGTGTGTGTGTTGTCGGTGTGTGTGTGTGTGTTGTCGGTGTGTGTGTGTGTGTGTTGTGTGTGTGTGTGTTGTCGGTGTGTGTGTGTGTGTGTTGTCGGTGTGTGTGTGTGTGTGTTGTCGGTGTGTGTGTGTGTGTGTGTGTGTGTGTTGTCGGAGTGTGTGTGTGTTGTCGGTGTGTGTGTGTGTGTTGTCGGTGTGTATGTGTGTGTGTTGTCAGTGTGTGTGTGTGTGTGTGTTGTCGGTGTGTGTGTGTGTTGTCGGTGTGTGTGTGTTGTGTGTGTGTGTCGGTGTGTGTGTGTTGTCGGTGTGTGTGTGTGTGTGTGTGTGTTGTCGGTGTGTGTGTGTGTGTGTTGTCAGTGTGTGTGTGTGTGTGTTGTCGGTGTGTGTGTGTGTGTGTTGTCAGTGTGTGTGTGTGTGTGTGTGTTGTCGTTGTGTGTGTGTGTGTGTTGTCGGTGTGTGTGTGTGTGTGTGTTGTCGGTGTGTGTGTGTGTGTGTGTGTGTGTGTTGTCGGTGTTTGTGTGTGTGTTGTCGGTGTGTGTGTGTGTGTTGTGTGTGTGTGTCGTTGTGTGTGTGTTGTCGGTGTGTGTGTGTGTGTGTTGTCGGTGTGTGTGTGTGTGTGTGTTGTCGGTGTGTGTGTGTGTGTGTGTGTGTGTGTGTTGTGTGTGTGTGTTGTCGGTGTGTGTGTGTGTGTTGTCGGTTTGTGTGTGTGTGTTGTCGGTGTGTGTGTGTGTTGTGTGAGTGTGTTGTCGGTGTGTGTGTGTGTGTTGTCGGTGTGTGTGTGTGTGTGTTGTCGGTGTGTGTGTGTGTGTTGTGTGTGTGTGTCGGTGTGTGTGTGTTGTCGGTGTGTGTGTGTGTGTGTGTTGTCGGTGTGTGTGTGTGTGTGTTGTCGGTGTGTGTGTGTGTGTTGTCGGTGTGTGTGTGTGTTGTCGGTGTGTGTGTGTTGTGTGTGTGTGTTGTCGGTGTGTGTGTGTTGTCGGTGTGTGTGTTGTCGGTGTGTGTGTGTGTGTGTGTTGTCGGTGTGTGTGTGTGTGTGTTGTCGGTGTGTGTGTGTGTGTTGTGTGTGTGTGTGTGTTGTCGGTGTGTGTGTGTGTGTGTTGTCGGTGTGTGTGTGTGTGTTGTCGGTGTGTGTGTGTGTGTGTTGTCGGTGTGTGTGTGTGTGTGTTGTCGGTGTGTGTGTGTGTGTGTGTGTGTGTGTGTGTGTGTTGTCGGTGTTTGTGTGTGTGTTGTCGGTGTGTGTGTGTGTGTTGTCGGTGTGTGTGTGTGTGTTGTGTGTGTGTGTCGGTGTGTGTGTGTTGTCGGTGTGTGTGTGTGTGTGTGTGTGTTGTCGGTGTGTGTGTGTGTGTGTTGTCGGTGTGTGTGTGTGTGTGTGTGTGTGTGTGTGTGTTGTCGGTGTTTGTGTGTGTGTTGTCGGTGTGTGTGTGTTGTCGGTGTGTGTGTGTGTGTTGTGTGTGTGTGTCGGTGTGTGTGTGTTGTCGGTGTGTGTGTGTGTGTTGTCGGTGTGTGTGTGTGTGTGTTGTCGGTGTGTGTGTGTGTGTTGTCAGTGTGTGTGTGTGTGTGTGTTGTCGGTGTGTGTGTGTGTGTGTTGTCGGTGTGTGTGTGTGTGTTGTCGGTGTGTGTGTGTGTTGTCGGTGTGTGTGTGTGTGTGTTGTCGGTGTGTGTGTGTGTGTGTGTTGTCGGTGTGTGTGTGTGTGTTGTCGGTGTGTGTGTGTGTGTGTTGTCGGTGTGTGTGTGTTGTGTGTGTGTGTCGGTGTGTGTGTGTTGTCGGTGTGTGTGTGTGTGTGTGTGTTGTCGGTGTGTGTGTGTGTGTGTTGTCGGTGTGTGTGTGTGTGTGTTGTCAGTGTGTGTGTGTGTGTGTTGTCGGTGTGTGTGTGTGTTGTCAGTGTGTGTGTGTGTGTGTGTGTTGTCGTTGTGTGTGTGTGTGTGTTGTCGGTGTGTGTGTGTGTGTGTGTTGTCGGTGTGTGTGTGTGTGTGTGTGTGTGTGTGTGTTGTCGGTGTTTGTGTGTGTGTTGTCGGTGTGTGTGTGTTGTGTGTGTGTGTCGTTGTGTGTGTGTTGTCGGTGTGTGTGTGTGTGTGTTGTCGGTGTGTGTGTGTGTGTGTTGTCGGTGTGTGTGTGTGTGTGTGTGTGTGTGTGTTGTGTGTGTGTGTTGTCGGTGTGTGTGTGTGTGTTGTCGGTTTGTGTGTGTGTGTGTGTTGTCGGTGTGTGTGTGTGTGTTGTGTGTGTGTGTTGTCGGTGTGTGTGTGTTGTCGGTGTGTGTGTGTGTGTGTTGTCGGTGTGTGTGTGTGTGTTGTGTGTGTGTGTCGGTGTGTGTGTGTTGTCGGTGTGTGTGTGTGTGTGTGTTGTCGGTGTGTGTGTGTGTGTGTTGTCGGTGTGTGTGTGTGTGTTGTCGGTGTGTGTGTGTGTTGTCGGTGTGTGTGTGTTGTGTGTGTGTGTTGTCGGTGTGTGTGTGTTGTCGGTGTGTGTGTTGTCGGTGTGTGTGTGTGTGTGTGTTGTCGGTGTGTGTGTGTGTGTGTTGTCGGTGTGTGTGTGTGTGTGTTGTGTGTGTGTGTGTGTTGTCGGTGTGTGTGTGTGTGTTGTCGATGTGTGTGTGTGTGTGTTGTCGGTGTGTGTGTGTGTGTGTTGTGTGTGTGTGTTGTTGGTGTGTGTGTGTGTGTTGTTGGTGTGTGTGTGTGTTGTGTGTGTGTGTGTTGTCGGTGTGTGTGTGTGTGTGTTGTCGGTGTGTGTGTGTGTGTGTTGTCGGTGTGTGTGTGTGTGTGTTGTCGGTGTGTGTGTGTGTGTTGTCGGTGTGTGTGTGTGTGATGTCGGTGTGTGTGTGTGTGCGTTGTCGGTGTGTGTGTGTGTGTTGCTGGTGTTTGTGTGTGTGTGTGTTGTCGGTGTGTGTGTGTGTGTTGTCGGTGTGTGTGTGTGTGTGTGTGTGTTGTCGGTGTGTGTGTGTTGTCGGTGTGTGTGTGTGTTTTGTGTGTATGTGTGTTGTCGGTGTGTGTGTGTGTGTGTTGTCGGTGTGTGTGTGTGTGTTGTCGGGGTGTGTGTGTGTGTTGTCAGTGTGTGTGTGTTGTCGGTGTGTGTGTGTGTGTGTGTTGTGTGTGTGTGTGTGTGTGTTGTCGGTGTGTGTGTGTGTGTTGTCGGTGTGTGTGTGTGTGTGTGTTGTCGGTGTGTGTGTGTGTGTTGTCGGTGTGTGTGTGTGTGTTGTTGGTGTGTGTGTGTGTGTGTGTTGTCGGTGTGTGTGTGTGTGTGTGTGTTGTCGGTGTGTGTGTGTGTTGTGTGTGTGTGTGTGTGTGTGTTGTCGGTGTGTGTGTGTGTGTTGTCGGTGTGTGTGTGTGTGTGTGTTGTCGGTGTGTGTGTGTGTGTTGTCGGTGTGTGTGTGTGTGTTGTTGGTGTGTGTGTGTGTGTGTTGTGTGTGTGTGTGTTGTCGGTGTGTGTGTGTGTGTGTTGTCGGTGTGTGTGTGTGTGTGTTGTCGGTGTGTGTGTGTGTGTGTGTGTGTGTGTGTTGTCGGTGTGTGTGTGTGTTGTCGGTGTGTGTGTGTGTGTTGTCGGTGTGTGTGTGTGTGTGTGTTGTCGGTGTGTGTGTGTGTGTGTGTGTTGTCGGTGTGTGTGTGTGTTGTCGGTGTGTGTGTGTGTGTTGTCGGTGTGTATGTGTGTGTGTTGTCAGTGTGTGTGTGTGTGTGTGTTGTCGGTGTGTGTGTGTGTTGTCGGTGTGTGTGTGTTGTGTGTGTGTGTCGGTGTGTGTGTGTTGTCGGTGTGTGTGTGTGTGTGTGTTGTCGGTGTGTGTGTGTGTGTGTTGTCAGTGTGTGTGTGTGTGTGTTGTCGGTGTGTGTGTGTGTGTGTTGTCAGTGTGTGTGTGTGTGTGTGTGTTGTCGTTGTGTGTGTGTGTGTGTTGTCGGTGTGTGTGTGTGTGTGTGTTGTCGGTGTGTGTGTGTGTGTGTGTGTGTGTGTTGTCGGTGTTTGTGTGTGTGTTGTCGGTGTGTGTGTGTGTGTTGTGTGTGTGTGTCGTTGTGTGTGTGTTGTCGGTGTGTGTGTGTGTGTGTTGTCGGTGTGTGTGTGTGTGTGTGTTGTCGGTGTGTGTGTGTGTGTGTGTGTTGTGTGTGTGTGTTGTCGGTGTGTGTGTGTGTGTTGTCGGTTTGTGTGTGTGTGTTGTCGGTGTGTGTGTGTGTTGTGTGAGTGTGTTGTCGGTGTGTGTGTGTGTGTTGTCGGTGTGTGTGTGTGTGTGTTGTCGGTGTGTGTGTGTGTGTTGTGTGTGTGTGTCGGTGTGTGTGTGTTGTCGGTGTGTGTGTGTGTGTGTGTTGTCGGTGTGTGTGTGTGTGTGTTGTCGGTGTGTGTGTGTGTGTTGTCGGTGTGTGTGTGTGTTGTCGGTGTGTGTGTGTTGTGTGTGTGTGTTGTCGGTGTGTGTGTGTTGTCGGTGTGTGTGTTGTCGGTGTGTGTGTGTGTGTTGTCGGTGTGTGTGTGTGTGTGTTGTCGGTGTGTGTGTGTGTGTTGTGTGTGTGTGTGTTGTCGGTGTGTGTGTGTGTGTTGTCGATGTGTGTGTGTGTGTGTGTTGTCGGTGTGTGTGTGTTGTGTGTTGTGTGTGTGTGTGTTGTCGGTGTGTGTGTGTGTGTTGTTGGTGTGTGTGTGTGTTGTGTGTGTGTGTGTTGTCGGTGTGTGTGTGTGTGTGTTGTCGGTGTGTGTGTGTGTGTGTTGTCGGTGTGTGTGTGTGTGTGTTGTCGGTGTGTGTGTGTGTGTTGTCGGTGTGTGTGTGTGTGATGTCGGTGTGTGTGTGTGTGTGTTGTCGGTGTGTGTGTGTGTGTTGTCGGTGTGTGTGTGTGTGTGTTGTCGGTGTGTGTGTGTGTGTGTTGTCGGTGTGTGTGTGTGTGTGTGTGTGTGTGTGTGTGTGTGTGTTGTCGGTGTTTGTGTGTGTGTTGTCGGTGTGTGTGTGTGTGTTGTCGGTGTGTGTGTGTGTGTTGTGTGTGTGTGTCGGTGTGTGTGTGTTGTCGGTGTGTGTGTGTGTGTGTGTTGTCGGTGTGTGTGTGTGTGTGTTGTCGGTGTGTGTGTGTGTGTGTGTGTGTGTGTGTGTGTGTGTTGTCGGTGTTTGTGTGTGTATTGTCGGTGTGTGTGTGTTGTCGGTGTGTGTGTGTGTGTTGTGTGTGTGTGTCGGTGTGTGTGTGTTGTCGGTGTGTGTGTGTGTGTGTGTTGTCGGTGTGTGTGTGTGTGTGTTGTCGGTGTGTGTTGTCAGTGTGTGTGTGTGTGTGTGTTGTCGGTGTGTGTGTGTGTGTGTTGTCGGTGTGTGTGTGTTGTCGGTGTGTGTGTGTGTTGTCGGTGTGTGTGTGTGTGTGTTGTCGGTGTGTGTGTGTGTGTGTGTGTTGTCGGTGTGTGTGTGTGTGTTGTCGGTGTGTGTGTGTGTGTGTTGTCGGTGTGTGTGTGTTGTGTGTGTGTGTCGGTGTGTGTGTGTTGTCGGTGTGTGTGTGTGTGTGTGTGTTGTCGGTGTGTGTGTGTGTGTGTTGTCGGTGTGTGTGTGTGTTGTCAGTGTGTGTGTGTGTGTGTTGTCGGTGTGTGTGTGTGTTGTCAGTGTGTGTGTGTGTGTGTGTGTTGTCGTTGTGTGTGTGTGTGTGTTGTCGGTGTGTGTGTGTGTGTGTGTTGTCGGTGTGTGTGTGTGTGTGTGTGTGTGTGTGTTGTCGGTGTTTGTGTGTGTGTTGTCGGTGTGTGTGTGTGTGTTGTGTGTGTGTGTCGTTGTGTGTGTGTTGTCGGTGTGTGTGTGTGTGTGTTGTCGGTGTGTGTGTGTGTGTGTTGTCGGTGTGTGTGTGTGTGTGTGTGTGTGTGTGTGTGTTGTGTGTGTGTGTTGTCGGTGTGTGTGTGTGTGTTGTCGGTTTGTGTGTGTGTGTGTGTTGTCGGTGTGTGTGTGTGTGTTGTGTGTGTGTGTTGTCGGTGTGTGTGTGTGTGTTGTCGGTGTGTGTGTGTGTGTGTTGTCGGTGTGTGTGTGTGTGTTGTGTGTGTGTGTCGGTGTGTGTGTGTTGTCGGTGTGTGTGTGTGTGTGTGTTGTCGGTGTGTGTGTGTGTGTGTTGTCGGTGTGTGTGTGTGTGTTGTCGGTGTGTGTGTGTGTTGTCGGTGTGTGTGTGTTGTGTGTGTGTGTTGTCGGTGTGTGTGTGTTGTCGGTGTGTGTGTTGTCGGTGTGTGTGTGTGTGTGTGTTGTCGGTGTGTGTGTGTGTGTGTTGTCGGTGTGTGTGTGTGTGTGTTGTGTGTGTGTGTGTGTTGTCGGTGTGTGTGTGTGTGTTGTCGATGTGTGTGTGTGTGTGTTGTCGGTGTGTGTGTGTGTGTTGTGTGTGTGTGTTGTTGGTGTGTGTGTGTGTGTTGTTGGTGTGTGTGTGTGTTGTGTGTGTGTGTGTTGTCGGTGTGTGTGTGTGTGTGTTGTCGGTGTGTGTGTGTGTGTGTTGTCGGTGTGTGTGTGTGTGTGTTGTCGGTGTGTGTGTGTGTGTTGTCGGTGTGTGTGTGTGTGATGTCGGTGTGTGTGTGTGTGCGTTGTCGGTGTGTGTGTGTGTGTTGCTGGTGTTTGTGTGTGTGTGTGTTGTCGGTGTGTGTGTGTGTGTGTTGTCGGTGTGTGTGTGTGTGTGTGTGTGTTGTCGGTGTGTGTGTGTTGTCGGTGTGTGTGTGTGTTTTGTGTGTATGTGTGTTGTCGGTGTGTGTGTGTGTGTTGTCGGTGTGTGTGTGTGTGTTGTCGGGGTGTGTGTGTGTGTTGTCAGTGTGTGTGTGTTGTCGGTGTGTGTGTGTGTGTGTGTTGTGTGTGTGTGTGTGTGTGTTGTCGGTGTGTGTGTGTGTGTTGTCGGTGTGTGTGTGTGTGTGTGTTGTCGGTGTGTGTGTGTGTGTTGTCGGTGTGTGTGTGTGTGTTGTTGGTGTGTGTGTGTGTGTGTTGTGTGTGTGTGTGTTGTCGGTGTGTGTGTGTGTTGTCGGTGTGTGTGTGTGTGTGTTGTCGGTGTGTGTGTGTGTGTGTTGTCGGTGTGTGTTTGTGTGTGTTGTCGGTGTGTGTGTGTGTTGTCGGTGTGTGTGTGTGTGTTGTCGGTGTGTGTGTGTGTGTGTTGTCGGTGTGTGTGTGTGTGTTGTCGGTGTGTGTGTGTGTTGTCGGTTTGTGTGTGTGTGTTGTCGGTGTGTATGTGTGTGTGTTGTCAGTGTGTGTGTGTGTGTGTTGTCGGTGTGTGTGTGTGTGTGTTGTCGGTGTGTGTGTGTGTGTGTTGTGTGTGTGTGTGTGTTGTCGGTGTGTGTGTGTGTGTTGTCGATGTGTGTGTGTGTGTGTTGTCGGTGTGTGTGTGTGTGTTGTGTGTGTGTGTTGTCGGTGTGTGTGTGTGTGTTGTTGGTGTGTGTGTGTGTTGTGTGTGTGTGTGTTGTCGGTGTGTGTGTGTGTGTGTTGTCGGTGTGTGTGTGTGTTGTCGGTGTGTGTGTGTGTGTGTTGTCGGTGTGTGTGTGTGTGTTGTCGGTGTGTGTGTGTGTGATGTCGGTGTGTGTGTGTGTGCGTTGTCGGTGTGTGTGTGTGTTGCTGGTGTTTGTGTGTGTGTGTGTTGTCGGTGTGTGTGTGTGTGTGTTGTCGGTGTGTGTGTGTGTGTGTGTTGTCAGTGTTTGTGTGTGTGTGTTGTCGGTGTGTGTGTGTTTATGTGTTGTCGATGTGTGTGTGTGTGTGTTGTCGGTGTGTGTGTGTGTGTTGTCGGTGTGTGTGTGTGTGTGTTGTGTGTGTGTGTGTTGTCGGTGTGTGTGTGTGTGTGTTGTCGGTGTGTGTGTGTGTGTGTTGTCGGTGTGTGTGTGTGTGTGTGTGTGTGTGTTGTCGGAGTGTGTGTGTGTTGTCGGTGTGTGTGTGTGTGTTGTCGGTGTGTATGTGTGTGTGTTGTCAGTGTGTGTGTGTGTATGTGTTGTCGGTGTGTGTGTGTGTTGTCGGTGTGTGTGTGTTGTGTGTGTGTGTCGGTGTGTGTGTGTTGTCGGTGTGTGTGTGTGTGTGTGTGTGTTGTCGGTGTGTGTGTGTGTGTGTTGTCAGTGTGTGTGTGTGTGTGTTGTCGGTGTGTGTGTGTGTGTGTTGTCAGTGTGTGTGTGTGTGTGTGTGTTGTCGTTGTGTGTGTGTGTGTGTTGTCGGTGTGTGTGTGTGTGTGTGTTGTCGGTGTGTGTGTGTGTGTGTGTGTGTGTGTTGTCGGTGTTTGTGTGTGTGTTGTCGGTGTGTGTGTGTGTGTTGTGTGTGTGTGTCGTTGTGTGTGTGTTGTCGGTGTGTGTGTGTGTGTGTTGTCGGTGTGTGTGTGTGTGTGTGTTGTCGGTGTGTGTGTGTGTGTGTGTGTGTGTGTGTTGTGTGTGTGTGTTGTCGGTGTGTGTGTGTGTGTTGTCGGTTTGTGTGTGTGTGTTGTCGGTGTGTGTGTGTGTTGTGTGAGTGTGTTGTCGGTGTGTGTGTGTGTGTTGTCGGTGTGTGTGTGTGTGTGTTGTCGGTGTGTGTGTGTGTGTTGTGTGTGTGTGTCGGTGTGTGTGTGTTGTCGGTGTGTGTGTGTGTGTGTGTTGTCGGTGTGTGTGTGTGTGTGTTGTCGGTGTGTGTGTGTGTGTTGTCGGTGTGTGTGTGTGTTGTCGGTGTGTGTGTGTTGTGTGTGTGTGTTGTCGGTGTGTGTGTGTTGTCGGTGTGTGTGTTGTCGGTGTGTGTGTGTGTGTGTGTTGTCGGTGTGTGTGTGTGTGTGTTGTCGGTGTGTGTGTGTGTGTTGTGTGTGTGTGTGTGTTGTCGGTGTGTGTGTGTGTGTGTTGTCGGTGTGTGTGTGTGTGTTGTCGGTGTGTGTGTGTGTGTGTTGTCGGTGTGTGTGTGTGTGTGTTGTCGGTGTGTGTGTGTGTGTGTGTGTGTGTGTGTGTGTGTTGTCGGTGTTTGTGTGTGTGTTGTCGGTGTGTGTGTGTGTGTTGTCGGTGTGTGTGTGTGTGTTGTGTGTGTGTGTCGGTGTGTGTGTGTTGTCGGTGTGTGTGTGTGTGTGTGTGTGTTGTCGGTGTGTGTGTGTGTGTGTTGTCGGTGTGTGTGTGTGTGTGTGTGTGTGTGTGTGTGTTGTCGGTGTTTGTGTGTGTGTTGTCGGTGTGTGTGTGTTGTCGGTGTGTGTGTGTGTGTTGTGTGTGTGTGTCGGTGTGTGTGTGTTGTCGGTGTGTGTGTGTGTGTTGTCGGTGTGTGTGTGTGTGTGTTGTCGGTGTGTGTGTGTGTGTTGTCAGTGTGTGTGTGTGTGTGTGTTGTCGGTGTGTGTGTGTGTGTGTTGTCGGTGTGTGTGTGTGTGTTGTCGGTGTGTGTGTGTGTTGTCGGTGTGTGTGTGTGTGTGTTGTCGGTGTGTGTGTGTGTGTGTGTTGTCGGTGTGTGTGTGTGTGTTGTCGGTGTGTGTGTGTGTGTGTTGTCGGTGTGTGTGTGTTGTGTGTGTGTGTCGGTGTGTGTGTGTTGTCGGTGTGTGTGTGTGTGTGTGTGTTGTCGGTGTGTGTGTGTGTGTGTTGTCGGTGTGTGTGTGTGTGTGTTGTCAGTGTGTGTGTGTGTGTGTTGTCGGTGTGTGTGTGTGTTGTCAGTGTGTGTGTGTGTGTGTGTGTTGTCGTTGTGTGTGTGTGTGTGTTGTCGGTGTGTGTGTGTGTGTGTGTTGTCGGTGTGTGTGTGTGTGTGTGTGTGTGTGTTGTCGGTGTTTGTGTGTGTGTTGTCGGTGTGTGTGTGTTGTGTGTGTGTGTCGTTGTGTGTGTGTTGTCGGTGTGTGTGTGTGTGTGTTGTCGGTGTGTGTGTGTGTGTGTTGTCGGTGTGTGTGTGTGTGTGTGTGTGTGTGTGTTGTGTGTGTGTGTTGTCGGTGTGTGTGTGTGTGTTGTCGGTTTGTGTGTGTGTGTGTGTTGTCGGTGTGTGTGTGTGTGTTGTGTGTGTGTGTTGTCGGTGTGTGTGTGTTGTCGGTGTGTGTGTGTGTGTGTTGTCGGTGTGTGTGTGTGTGTTGTGTGTGTGTGTCGGTGTGTGTGTGTTGTCGGTGTGTGTGTGTGTGTGTGTTGTCGGTGTGTGTGTGTGTGTGTTGTCGGTGTGTGTGTGTGTGTTGTCGGTGTGTGTGTGTGTTGTCGGTGTGTGTGTGTTGTGTGTGTGTGTTGTCGGTGTGTGTGTGTTGTCGGTGTGTGTGTTGTCGGTGTGTGTGTGTGTGTGTGTTGTCGGTGTGTGTGTGTGTGTGTTGTCGGTGTGTGTGTGTGTGTGTTGTGTGTGTGTGTGTGTTGTCGGTGTGTGTGTGTGTGTTGTCGATGTGTGTGTGTGTGTGTTGTCGGTGTGTGTGTGTGTGTTGTGTGTGTGTGTTGTTGGTGTGTGTGTGTGTGTTGTTGCTGTGTGTGTGTGTTGTGTGTGTGTGTGTTGTCGGTGTGTGTGTGTGTGTGTTGTCGGTGTGTGTGTGTGTGTGTTGTCGGTGTGTGTGTGTGTGTGTTGTCGGTGTGTGTGTGTGTGTTGTCGGTGTGTGTGTGTGTGATGTCGGTGTGTGTGTGTGTGCGTTGTCGGTGTGTGTGTGTGTGTTGCTGGTGTTTGTGTGTGTGTGTGTTGTCGGTGTGTGTGTGTGTGTTGTCGGTGTGTGTGTGTGTGTGTGTGTGTTGTCGGTGTGTGTGTGTTGTCGGTGTGTGTGTGTGTTTTGTGTGTATGTGTGTTGTCGGTGTGTGTGTGTGTGTGTTGTCGGTGTGTGTGTGTGTGTTGTCGGGGTGTGTGTGTGTGTTGTCAGTGTGTGTGTGTTGTCGGTGTGTGTGTGTGTGTGTGTTGTGTGTGTGTGTGTGTGTGTTGTCGGTGTGTGTGTGTGTGTTGTCGGTGTGTGTGTGTGTGTGTGTTGTCGGTGTGTGTGTGTGTGTTGTCGGTGTGTGTGTGTGTGTTGTTGGTGTGTGTGTGTGTGTGTGTTGTCGGTGTGTGTGTGTGTGTGTGTGTTGTCGGTGTGTGTGTGTGTTGTGTGTGTGTGTGTGTGTGTGTTGTCGGTGTGTGTGTGTGTGTTGTCGGTGTGTGTGTGTGTGTGTGTTGTCGGTGTGTGTGTGTGTGTTGTCGGTGTGTGTGTGTGTGTTGTTGGTGTGTGTGTGTGTGTGTTGTGTGTGTGTGTGTTGTCGGTGTGTGTGTGTGTGTGTTGTCGGTGTGTGTGTGTGTGTGTTGTCGGTGTGTGTGTGTGTGTGTGTGTGTGTGTGTTGTCGGTGTGTGTGTGTGTTGTCGGTGTGTGTGTGTGTGTTGTCGGTGTGTGTGTGTGTGTGTGTTGTCGGTGTGTGTGTGTGTGTGTTGTTGTCGGTGTGTGTGTGTGTTGTCGGTGTGTGTGTGTGTGTTGTCGGTGTGTATGTGTGTGTGTTGTCAGTGTGTGTGTGTGTGTGTGTTGTCGGTGTGTGTGTGTGTTGTCGGTGTGTGTGTGTTGTGTGTGTGTGTCGGTGTGTGTGTGTTGTCGGTGTGTGTGTGTGTGTGTGTTGTCGGTGTGTGTGTGTGTGTGTTGTCAGTGTGTGTGTGTGTGTGTTGTCGGTGTGTGTGTGTGTGTGTTGTCAGTGTGTGTGTGTGTGTGTGTGTTGTCGTTGTGTGTGTGTGTGTGTTGTCGGTGTGTGTGTGTGTGTGTGTTGTCGGTGTGTGTGTGTGTGTGTGTGTGTGTTGTCGGTGTTTGTGTGTGTGTTGTCGGTGTGTGTGTGTGTGTTGTGTGTGTGTGTCGTTGTGTGTGTGTTGTCGGTGTGTGTGTGTGTGTGTTGTCGGTGTGTGTGTGTGTGTGTGTTGTCGGTGTGTGTGTGTGTGTGTGTGTTGTGTGTGTGTGTTGTCGGTGTGTGTGTGTGTGTTGTCGGTTTGTGTGTGTGTGTTGTCGGTGTGTGTGTGTGTTGTGTGAGTGTGTTGTCGGTGTGTGTGTGTGTGTTGTCGGTGTGTGTGTGTGTGTGTTGTCGGTGTGTGTGTGTGTGTTGTGTGTGTGTGTCGGTGTGTGTGTGTTGTCGGTGTGTGTGTGTGTGTGTGTTGTCGGTGTGTGTGTGTGTGTGTTGTCGGTGTGTGTGTGTGTGTTGTCGGTGTGTGTGTGTTGTCGGTGTGTGTGTGTTGTCGTGTGTGTGTTGTCGGTGTGTGTGTGTGTGTTGTCGGTGTGTGTGTGTGTGTGTTGTCGGTGTGTGTGTGTGTGTTGTGTGTGTGTGTGTGTTGTCGGTGTGTGTGTGTGTGTTGTCGTGGTGTGTGTGTGTGTGTTGTCGGTGTGTGTGTGTGTTGTGTGTTGTGTGTGTGTGTGTTGTCGGTGTGTGTGTGTGTGTTGTTGGTGTGTGTGTGTGTGTGTGTGTGTGTGTTGTCGGTGTGTGTGTGTGTGTGTTGTCGGTGTGTGTGTGTGTGTGTTGTCGGTGTGTGTGTGTGTGTGTTGTCGGTGTGTGTGTGTGTGTTGTCGGTGTGTGTGTGTGTGTTGTCGGTGTGTGTGTGTGTGTGTTGTCGGTGTGTGTGTGTGTGTTGTCGGTGTGTGTGTGTGTGTGTTGTCGGTGTGTGTGTGTGTGTGTTGTCGGTGTGTGTGTGTGTGTGTGTGTGTGTGTGTGTGTGTGTGTTGTCGGTGTGTGTGTGTGTGTTGTCGGTGTGTGTGTGTGTGTTGTCGGTGTGTGTGTGTGTGTGTGTGTGTGTGTCGGTGTGTGTGTGTTGTCGGTGTGTGTGTGTGTGTGTGTTGTCGGTGTGTGTGTGTGTGTGTTGTCGGTGTGTGTGTGTGTGTGTGTGTGTGTGTGTGTGTGTGTCGGTGTTGTGTGTGTTGTCGGTGTGTGTGTGTTGTCGGTGTGTGTGTGTGTGTGTGTGTGTGTGTCGGTGTGTGTGTGTTGTCGGTGTGTGTGTGTGTGTGTGTTGTCGGTGTGTGTGTGTGTGTGTTGTCGGTGTGTGTGTGTGGTTGTCGTGTGTGTGTGTGTGTGTGTTGTCGGTGTGTGTGTGTGTGTGTTGTCGGTGTGTGTGTGTTGTCGGTGTGTGTGTGTGTTGTCGGTGTGTGTGTGTGTGTGTTGTCGGTGTGTGTGTGTGTGTGTGTTGTCGGTGTGTGTGTGTGTGTTGTCGGTGTGTGTGTGTGTGTGTTGTCGGTGTGTGTGTGTTGTGTGTGTGTGTCGGTGTGTGTGTGTTGTCGGTGTGTGTGTGTGTGTGTGTTGTCGGTGTGTGTGTGTGTGTGTTGTCGGTGTGTGTGTGTGTTGTCGTGTGTGTGTGTGTGTGTTGTCGGTGTGTGTGTGTGTTGTCGTGTGTGTGTGTGTGTGTGTGTTGTCGGTGTGTGTGTGTGTGTTGTCGGTGTGTGTGTGTGTGTGTGTTGTCGGTGTGTGTGTGTGTGTGTGTGTGTGTGTGTTGTCGGTGTTTGTGTGTGTGTTGTCGGTGTGTGTGTGTGTGTGTGTGTGTGTGTCGTTGTGTGTGTGTTGTCGGTGTGTGTGTGTGTGTGTTGTCGGTGTGTGTGTGTGTGTGTTGTCGGTGTGTGTGTGTGTGTGTGTGTGTGGTGTGTGTTGTGTGTGTGTGTTGTCGGTGTGTGTGTGTGTGTTGTCGGTTTGTGTGTGTGTGTGTGTTGTCGGTGTGTGTGTGTGTGTTGTGTGTGTGTGTTGTCGGTGTGTGTGTGTGTGTTGTCGTGTGTGTGTGTGTGTGTTGTCGGTGTGTGTGTGTGTGTGTGTGTGTGTGTCGGTGTGTGTGTGTTGTCGGTGTGTGTGTGTGTGTGTGTTGTCGGTGTGTGTGTGTGTGTGTTGTCGGTGTGTGTGTGTGTGTTGTCGTGTGTGTGTGTGTGTTGTCGGTGTGTGTGTGTGTGTGTGTGTGTTGTCGGTGTGTGTGTGTTGTCGGTGTGTGTGTTGTCGGTGTGGTGTGTGTGTGTGTGTTGTCGGTGTGTGTGTGTGTGTGTTGTCGGTGTGTGTGTGTGTGTGTGTGTTGTGGTGTGTGTGTGTTGTCGGTGTGTGTGTGTGTGTTGTCGTGTGTGTGTGTGTGTGTTGTCGGTGTGTGTGTGTGTGTGTGTGTGGTGTGTTGTGGTGTGTGTGTGTGTGTGTTGTGGTGTGTGTGTGTGTTGTGTGTGTGTGTGTTGTCGGTGTGTGTGTGTGTGTGTTGTCGGTGTGTGTGTGTGTGTGTTGTCGGTGTGTGTGTGTGTGTGTTGTCGGTTGTGTGTGTGTGTGTTGTCGGTGTGTGTGTGTGTGTGTCGGTGTGTGTGTGTGTGCGTTGTCGGTGTGTGTGTGTGTGTGTGCTGGTGTGTGTGTGTGTGTGTGTTGTCGGTGTGTGTGTGTGTGTGTTGTCGGTGTGTGTGTGTGTGTGTGTGTGTGTGTGTGTGTGTGTTGTCGGTGTGTGTGTGTGTGTGTGTGTGTGTGTGTTGTCGGTGTGTGTGTGTGTGTGTTGTCGGTGTGTGTGTGTGTGTTGTCGGTGTGTGTGTGTGTGTGTGTGTCGGTGTGTGTGTGTGTGTGTCGGTGGTGTGTGTGTGTGTGTGTTGTCGGTGTGTGTGTGTGTGTTGTCGGTGTGTGTGTGTGTGTTGTCGGTGTGTGTGTGTGTGTGTGTTGTCGGTGTGTGTGTGTGTGTTGTCGGTGTGTGTGTGTGTGTGTGTGGTGTGTGTGTGTGTGTGTGTGTGTGTGTGTGTTGTCGGTGTGTGTGTGTGTTGTCGGTGTGTGTGTGTGTGTGTGTTGTCGGGTGTGTGTGTGTGTGTGTTGTCGGTGTGTGTGTGGTGTGTGTTGTCGGTGTGTGTGTGTGTTGTCGGTGTGTGTGTGTGTGTTGTCGGTGTGTGTGTGTGTGTGTTGTCGGTGTGTGTGTGTGTGTGTGTCGGTGTGTGTGTGTGTTGTCGGTGTGTGTGTGTGTGTTGTCGGTGTGTGTGTGTGTGTTGTCAGTGTGTGTGTGTGTGTGTTGTCGGTGTGTGTGTGTTGTGTTGTCGGTGTGTGTGTGTGTGTGTGGTGTGTGTGTGTGTGTTGTCGGTGTGTGTGTGTGTGTTGTCGTGTGTGTGTGTGTGTGTTGTCGGTGTGTGTGTGTGTGTGTGTGTGTTGTCGGTGTGTGTGTGGTGTGTTGTCGTGTGTGTGTGTGTGGTGTGTGTGTGTTGTCGGTGTGTGTGTGTGTGTGTTGTCGGTGTGTGTGTGTGTGTGTCGGTGTGTGTGTGTGTGTGTTGTCGGTGTGTGTGTGTGTGTTGTCGGTGTGTGTGTGTGTGTGTTGTCGGTGTGTGTGTGTGTGTGTTGTCGGTGTGTGTGTGTGTGTTGTGGTGTGTGTGTGTGTGTGTTGTCGGTGTGTGTGTGTGTGTGTTGTCGGTGTGTGTGTGTGTTTTGTGTGTTGTGTGTTGTCGGTGTGTGTGTGTGTGTGTTGTCGGTGTGTGTGTGTGTGTGTTGTCGGTGGTGTGTGTGTGTGTTGTCGTGTTTTGTGTGTGTGTGTTGTCGGTGTGTGTGTGTGTGTGTTGTCGTGTGTGTGTGTGTGTGTTGTCGTGTGTGTGTGTGTGTTGTCGGTGTGTGTGTGTGTGTGTGGGTGTGCGGTGTGTGTGTGTGTGTGTTGTCGGTGTGTGTGTGTGTGTGTTGTCGGTGTGTGTGTGTGTGTTGTCGTGTGTGTGTGTGTGTTGTCGGTGTGTGTGTGTGTGTGTTGTCGGTGTGTGTGTGTGTGTGTTGTCGGTGTGTGTGTGTGTGTGTTGTCGGTGTGTGTGTGTGTGTTGTCGGTCGTGTGTGTGTGTGTGTTGTCGGTGTGTGTGTGTGTGTTGTCGGTGTGTGTGTGTGTGTGTTGTCGGTGTGTGTGTGTGTGTGTGTGTGTGTTGTCGGTGTGTGTGTGTGTGTGTCGGTGGTGTGTGTGTGTGTTGTCGGTGTGTGTGTGTGTGTTGTCGTGTGTGTGTGTGTGTGTGTTGTCGTGTGTGTGTGTGTGTGTGTTGTCGGTGTGTGTGTGTGTGTTGTCGGTGTGTGTGTGTGTGTGTGTGTGTGTCGGTGTGTGTGTGTGTGTGTTGTCGGTGTGTGTGTGTGTGTGTGTTGTCGTGTGTGTGTGTGTGTGTGTTGTCGGTGTGTGTGTGTGTGTGTTGTCGGTGTGTGTGTGTGTGTGTGTCGTGTGTGTGTGTGTGTGTTGTCGGTGTGTGTGTGTGTGTTGTCGGTGTGTGTGTGTGTGTGTGTCGGTGTGTGTGTGTGTGTGTGTGTGTGTGTGTGTGTGTTGTCGGTGTGTGTGTGTGTGTGTGTTGTCGGTGTGTGTGTGTGTGTGTTGTCGGTGTGTGTGTGTGTGTTGTCGGTGTGTGTGTGTGTGTTGTCGGTGTGTGTGTGTGTGTGTTGTCGGTGTGTGTGTGTGTGTTGTCGGTGTGTGTGTGTGTTGTCGGTGTGTGTGTGTGTGTGTTGTCGGTGTGTTGTGTGTGTGTGTGTGGTGTCGGTGTGTGTGTGTGTGTTGTCGGTGTGTGTGTGTGTGTTGTCGGTGTGTGTGGTGTGTTGTCGGTGTGTTGTGTGTGTTGTCGGTGTGTGTGTGTGTGTTGTCGGTGTGTGTGTGTGTGTGTGTTGTCGGTGTGTGTGTGTGTGTTGTCGGTGTGTGTGTGTGTGTTGTCGTGTGTCGTGTGTGTGGTGTGTGTGTGTTGTCGGTGTGTGTGTGTGTGTGTGTGGTCGGTGTGTGTGTGTGTGTGTTGTCGGTGTGTGTGGTGTGTTGTGTGTGTCGTGTGTTGTCGGTGTGTGTGTGTGTGTTGTCGGTGTGTGTGTGTGTGTTGTCGGTGTGTGTGTGTGTGTGTTGTCGGTGTGTGTGTGTGTGTGTTGTGTTGTCGGTGTGTGTGTGTGTGTGTTGTGCGTGTGTGTGTTGTCGGTGTGTGTGTGTGTTGTCGGTGTGTGTGTGTTGTGTGTTGTCGGTGTGTGTGTGTGTGTGTTGTCGGTGTGTGTGTGTGTGTGTCGTGTGTGTGTTGTCGGTGTTTGTGTGTGTGTTGTCGTGTGTGTGTGTGTGTGTTGTCGGTGTGTGTGTGTGTGTTGTCGGTGTGTGTGTGTGTGTGTGTGTGTTGTCGGTGTGTGTGTGTGTGTGTTGTCGTGTGTGTGTGTGTGTGTTGTCGTGTGCGTGTGTGTGTGTGTGTTGTCGGTGTGTGTGTGTGTGTGTTGTCGGTGTGTGTGTGTGTTGTCGGTGTGTGTGTGTGCGTTGTCGGTGTGTGTGTGTGTGTGTGTTGTCGGTGTGTGTGTGTGT
>NW_027675501.1:0-93481 GCF_965601325.2 Salmo salar | reverse complement strand
TGGTATAGTGATGATAGTGGTATAGTGGTATAGTGGTATAGTGGTATAGTGGTGTAGTGGTATAGTGATGATAGTGGTATAGTGGTGTAGTGGTATAGTGGTATAGTGGTATAGTGGTATAGTGATGAAAGTTGTATAGTGATGATAGTGGTATAGTAGTATAGTGGTATAGTGATATGGTGGTATAGTGGAATAGTGATGATAGCGGTATAGTGGTATAGTGGTGATAGTGGTATAGTGGTGTAGTGGTATAGTGGTATAGTGGTATAGTGGTGTAGTGGTATAGTGGTATAGTGGTATAGTGATGATAGTGGTGTAGTGGTATAGTGGTGTAGTTATGATAGTGGTATAGTGGTATAGTGGTATAGTGGTATAGTGATGATAGTGGTATAGTAGTATAGTGGTATAGTGGTATGGTGGTATAGTGGAATAGTGATGATAGTGGTATAGTGGTATAGTGGTGATAGTGGTATAGTGGTGTAGTGGTATAGTGGTATAGTGGCATAGTGGTTTAGTGGTATAGTGGTATAGTGATGATAGTGGTGTAGTGGTATAGTGGTATAGTGGTATAGTGATGATAGTGGTATAGTGATGATAGTGGTATAGTGGTATAGTGATGATAGTGGTATAGTGGTATAGTGATGATAGTGGTGTAGTGGTATAGTGGTGTAGTGGTGTAGTGGTGTAGTGATGATAGTGGTATAGTGGTATAGTGGTATAGTGATGATAGTGGTATAGTAGTATAGTGATGATAGTGGTATAGTGATGATAGTGGTATAGTGGTATAGTGATGATAGTGGTATAGTGGTATAGTGATGATAGTGGTATAGTGGTGTAGTGGTGTAGTGGTGTAGTGGTATAGTGGTATAGTGGTGTAGTGATGATAGCGGTATAGTGGTATAGTGATGATAGTGGTGTAGTGGTGTAGTGGTATAGTGATGATAGTGGTATAGTGGTATCGTGGTATAGTGATGATAGTGGTATAGGGATATAGTGATGATAGTGGTATAGTGGTATAGTGGTATAGTGATGTAGTGGTATAGTGATGATAGTGGTATAGTGGTATAGTGGTATAGTGATGTAGTGGTATAGTGATGATAGTGGTATAGTGGTATAGTGGTATAGTGATGATAATGGTATAGTGGTGTAGTGGTATAGTGGTATAGTGATGATAGTGGTATAGTGGTATAGTGGTATAGTGATGATAGTGGTATAGTGGTATAGTGATGATAGTGGTATAGTGGTATAGTGATGATAGTGGTATAGTGGTATAGTGATGTAGTGGTATAGTGATGATAGTGGTATAGTGGTATAGTGGTATAGTGATGATAGTGGTATAGTGGTATAGTGATGATAGTGATATAGTGATATAGTGATGATAGTGGTATAGTGGTATAGTGATGATAGTGGTATAGTGGTATAGTGATGATAGTGGTATAGTGGTATAGTGGTATAGTGATGATAGTGGTATAGTGGTATAGTGATGATAGTGGTATAGTGGTATAGTGGTATAGTGATGATAGTGGTATAGTGGTATAGTGATGATAGTGGTATAGTGGTATAGTGGTATAGTGATGATAGTGGTATAGTGGTATAGTGATGATAGTGGTATAGTGGTATATTGGTATAGTGGTATAGTGATGATAGTGGTATAGTGGTATATTGGTATAGTGGTATAGTGATGATAGTGGTATAGTGGTATAGTGATGATAGTGGTATAGTGGTATAGTGGTATAGTGATGTAGTGATGATAGTGGTATAGTGGTATAGTGGTATAGTGGTATAGTGATGATAGTGGTATAGTGGTGTAGTGGTATAGTGGTATAGTGGTGTAGTGGTATAGTGGTATAGTGGTATAGTGATCATAGTGGTATAGTGGTATAGTGGTATAGTGGTATAGTGATGTAGTGGTATAGTGATGATAGTGGTGTAGTGGTGTAGTGATGATAGTGGTATAGTGGTATAGTGGTATAGTGGTATAGTGGTATAGTGATGATAGTGGTATAGTAGTATAGTGGTATAGTGGTATGGTGGTATAGTGGAATAGTGATGATAGTGGTATACTGGTATAGTGGTGATAGTGGTATAGTGGTGTAGTGGTATAGTGGTATAGTGGTATAGTGGTTTAGTGGTATAGTGGTATAGTGATGATAGTGGTGTAGTGGTATAGTGGTATAGTGGTATAGTGATGATAGTGGTATAGTGATGATAGTGGTATAGTGGTATAGTGATGATAGTGGTATAGTGGTATAGTGATGATAGTGGTGTAGTGGTATAGTGGTGTAGTGGTGTAGTGGTGTAGTGATGATAGTGGTATAGTGGTATAGTGGTATAGTGGTATAGTGATGATAGTGGTATAGTGGTATAGTGATGATAGTGGTATAGTGATGATAGTGGTATAGTGGTATAGTGATGATAGTGGTATAGTGGTATAGTGATGATAGTGGTATAGTGGTGTAGTGGTGTAGTGGTGTAGTGGTATAGTGGTATAGTGGTGTAGTGATGATAGCGGTATAGTGGTATAGTGATGATAGTGGTGTAGTGGTGTAGTGGTATAGTGATGATAGTGGTATAGTGGTATCGTGGTATAGTGATGATATTGGTATAGTGGTATAGTGATGATAGTGGTATAGTGGTATAGTGGTATAGTGATGTAGTGGTATAGTGATGATAGTGGTATAGTGGTATAGTGGTATAGTGATGTAGTGGTATAGTGATGATAGTGGTATAGTGGTATAGTGGTATAGTGATGATAATGGTATAGTGGTGTAGTGGTATAGTGGTAAAGTGATGATAGTGGTATAGTGGTATAGTGGTATAGTGATGATAGTGGTATAGTGGTATAGTGATGATAGTGGTATAGTGGTATAGTGATGATAGTGGTATAGTGGTATAGTGATGTAGTGGTATAGTGATGATAGTGGTATAGTGGTATAGTGATGTAGTGGTATAGTGATGATAGTGGTATAGTGGTATAGTGATGATAGTGGTATAGTGGTATAGTGATGATAGTGGTATAGTGGTGTAGTGGAAAAGTGATGATAGTGGTATAGTGGTATAGTGGTATAGTGGTATAGTGATGATAGTGGTATAGTGGTATAGTGATGATAGTGATATAGTGATATAGTGATGATAGTGGTATAGTGGTATAGTGGTATAGTGATGATAGTGGTATAGTGGTATAGTGATGATAGTGGTATAGTGGTATAGTGGTATAGTGGTATAGTGATGATAGTGGTATAGTGGTATAGTGATGATAGTGGTATAGTGGTATAGTGGTATAGTGATGATAGTGGTATAGTGGTATAGTGATGATAGTGGTATAGTGGTATAGTGGTATAGTGATGATAGTGGTATAGTGGTATAGTGATGATAGTGGTATAGTGGTATAGTGGTATAGTGATGATAGTGGTATAGTGGTATAGTGATGATAGTGGTATAGTGGTATAGTGGTATAGTGATGTAGTGATGATAGTGGTATAGTGGTATAGTGGTATAGTGGTATAGTGATGATAGTGGTATAGTGGTGTAGTGGTATAGTGGTATAGTGGTGTAGTGGTATAGTGGTATAGTGATGATAGTGGTATAGTGGTATAGTGATGATAGTGGTATAGTGGTATAGTGGTATAGTGATGATAGTGGTATAGTGGTATAGTGATGATAGTGGTATAGTGGTATAGTGGTATAGTGCATGATAGTGGTATAGTGGTATAGTGATGATAGTGGTATAGTGGTATAGTGGTATAGTGATGATAGTGGTATAGTGGTATAGTGATGATAGTGGTATAGTGGTATATTGGTATAGTGGTATAGTGATGATAGTGGTATAGTGTGGTATATTGGTATAGTGGTATAGTGATGATAGTGGTATAGTGGTATAGTGATGATAGTGGTATAGTGGTATAGTGGTATAGTGATGTAGTGATGATAGTGGTATAGTGGTATAGTGGTATAGTGGTATAGTGATGATAGTGGTATAGTGGTGTAGTGGTATAGTGGTATAGTGGTGTAGTGGTATAGTGGTATAGTGGTATAGTGATCATAGTGGTATAGTGGTATAGTGGTATAGTGGTATAGTGATGTAGTGGTATAGTGATGATAGTGGTGTAGTGGTGTAGTGATGATAGTGGTATAGTGGTATAGTGGTATAGTGGTATAGTGGTATAGTGATGATAGTGGTATAGTAGTATAGTGGTATAGTGGTATGGTGGTATAGTGGAATAGTGATGATAGTGGTATACTGGTATAGTGGTGATAGTGGTATAGTGGTGTAGTGGTATAGTGGTATAGTGGTATAGTGGTTTAGTGGTATAGTGGTATAGTGATGATAGTGGTGTAGTGGTATAGTGGTATAGTGGTATAGTGATGATAGTGGTATAGTGATGATAGTGGTATAGTGGTATAGTGATGATAGTGGTATAGTGGTATAGTGATGATAGTGGTGTAGTGGTATAGTGGTGTAGTGGTGTAGTGGTGTAGTGATGATAGTGGTATAGTGGTATAGTGGTATAGTGGTATAGTGATGATAGTGGTATAGTGGTATAGTGATGATAGTGGTATAGTGATGATAGTGGTATAGTGGTATAGTGATGATAGTGGTATAGTGGTATAGTGATGATAGTGGTATAGTGGTGTAGTGGTGTAGTGGTGTAGTGGTATAGTGGTATAGTGGTGTAGTGATGATAGCGGTATAGTGGTATAGTGATGATAGTGGTGTAGTGGTGTAGTGGTATAGTGATGATAGTGGTATAGTGGTATCGTGGTATAGTGATGATATTGGTATAGTGGTATAGTGATGATAGTGGTATAGTGGTATAGTGGTATAGTGATGTAGTGGTATAGTGATGATAGTGGTATAGTGGTATAGTGGTATAGTGATGTAGTGGTATAGTGATGATAGTGGTATAGTGGTATAGTGGTATAGTGATGATAATGGTATAGTGGTGTAGTGGTATAGTGGTAAAGTGATGATAGTGGTATAGTGGTATAGTGGTATAGTGATGATAGTGGTATAGTGGTATAGTGATGATAGTGGTATAGTGGTATAGTGATGATAGTGGTATAGTGGTATAGTGATGTAGTGGTATAGTGATGATAGTGGTATAGTGGTATAGTGATGTAGTGGTATAGTGATGATAGTGGTATAGTGGTATAGTGATGATAGTGGTATAGTGGTATAGTGATGATAGTGGTATAGTGGTGTAGTGGAAAAGTGATGATAGTGGTATAGTGGTATAGTGGTATAGTGGTATAGTGATGATAGTGGTATAGTGGTATAGTGATGATAGTGATATAGTGATATAGTGATGATAGTGGTATAGTGGTATAGTGGTATAGTGATGATAGTGGTATAGTGGTATAGTGATGATAGTGGTATAGTGGTATAGTGGTATAGTGGTATAGTGATGATAGTGGTATAGTGGTATAGTGATGATAGTGGTATAGTGGTATAGTGGTATAGTGATGATAGTGGTATAGTGGTATAGTGATGATAGTGGTATAGTGGTATAGTGGTATAGTGATGATAGTGGTATAGTGGTATAGTGATGATAGTGGTATAGTGGTATAGTGGTATAGTGATGATAGTGGTATAGTGGTATAGTGATGATAGTGGTATAGTGGTATAGTGGTATAGTGATGTAGTGATGATAGTGGTATAGTGGTATAGTGGTATAGTGGTATAGTGATGATAGTGGTATAGTGGTGTAGTGGTATAGTGGTATAGTGGTGTAGTGGTATAGTGGTATAGTGGTATAGTGATGATAGTGGTATAGTGGTATAGTGGTATAGTGGTATAGTGACGTAGTGGTATAGTGATGATAGTGGTATAGTGGTATAGTTGTATAGTGTTGATAGTGGTATAGTGGTATAGTGGTATAGTGGTATAGTGATGATAGTGGTATAGTGGTATAGTGGTATAGTGGTATAGTGGTATAGTGATGATAGTGGTATAGTGCTATAGTGGTATAGTGATGTAGTGGTATAGTGATGATAGTGGTATAGTGGTATAGTGGTATAGTGATGTAGTGGTATAGTGATGATAGTGGTATAGTGGTATAGTGGTATAGTGATGATAGTGGTATAGTGGTGTAGTGGTATAGTGGTATAGTGATGATAGTGGTATAGTGGTATAGTGGTATAGTGATGATAGTGGTATAGTGGTATAGTGATGATAGTGGTATAGTGGTATAGTGGTATAGTGATGATAGTGGTATAGTGGTATAGTGATGATAGTGATATAGTGGTATAGTGATGATAGTGGTATAGTGGTATAGTGATGATAGTGGTATAGTGGTATAGAGATGATATAGTGGCATAGTGGTATAGTGGTATAGTGGTATAGTGGTATAGTGGAATAGTGATGATAGTGGTATAGTGGTGTAGTGGTATAGTGATGATAGTGGTATAGTGGTGTAGTGGTATAGTGGTATAGTGGTATAGTGATGAAAGTGGTATAGTGATGATAGTGGTATAGTAGTATAGTGGTATAGTGGTATGGTGGTATAGTGGAATAGTGATGATAGCGGTATAGTGGTATAGTGGTGATAGTGGTATAGTGGTGTAGTGGTATAGTGGTATAGTGGTATAGTGGTGTAGTGGTATAGTGGTATAGTGATGATAGTGGTGTAGTGGTATAGTGGTGTAGTGATGATAGTGGTATAGTGGTATAGTGGTATAGTGGTATAGTGATGATAGTGGTATAGTAGTATAGTGGTATAGTGGTATGGTGGTATAGTGGAATAGTGATGATAGTGGTATAGTGGTATAGTGGTGATAGTGGTATAGTGGTGTAGTGTTATAGTGGTATAGTGGTATAGTGGTTTAGTGGTATAGTGGTATAGTGATGATAGTGGTGTAGTGGTATAGTGGTATAGTGGTATAGTGATGATAGTGGTATAGTGATGATAGTGGTATAGTGGTATAGTGATGATAGTGGTATAGTGGTAGAGTGATGATAGTGGTGTAGTGGTATAGTGGTGATAGTGGTATAGTGCTATAGTGGTATAGTGATGTAGTGGTATAGTGATGATAGTGGTATAGTGCTATAGTGGTATAGTGATGTAGTGGTATAGTGATGATAGTGGTATAGAGGTATAGTGATGTAGTGGTATAGTGATGATAGTGGTATAGTGGTATAGTGGTATAGTGATGATAGTGGTATAGTGGTGTAGTGGTATAGTGGTATAGTGATGATAGTGGTATAGTGGTATAGTGGTATAGTGATGATAGTGGTATAGTGGTATAGTGATGATAGTGGTATAGTGGTATAGTGATGATAGTGGTATAGTGGTATAGTGGTATAGTGATGATAGTGATATAGTGGTATAGTGATGATAGTGGTATAGTGGAATAGTGATGATAGTGGTATGGTGGTATAGTGATGATAGTGGTATGGTGGTATAGTGGTGTAGTGGTATAGTGGTATAGTAATGATAGTGGTATTGTGGTATAGTGGTATAGTGGTATAGTGGTGTAGTGGTGTAGTGGTATAGTGGTATAGTGGTATAGTGGTATAGTGATGATAGTGGTGTAGTGGTATAGTGGTATAGTGGTATAGTGATGATAGTGGTATATTGGTATGGTGGTATGGTGGTATAGTGATGATAGTGGTATAGTGGTATAGTGGTGTAGTGATGATAGTTGTATAGTGGTGTAGTGATGATAGTGGTAAAGTGGTATAGTGGTATAGTGATGATAGTGGTATAGTGGTATAGTGATGATAGTGATATAGTGGTATAGTGATGATAGTGGTAAAGTGGTATAGTGATGATAGTGGTATAGTGGTATAGTGATGATAGTGGTATAGTGGTGTAGTGGTATAGTGGTATAGTGATGATAGTGATATAGTGGTATAGTGATGATGGTGGTATAGTGGTATAGTGATGATAGTGGTATAGTGGTATAGTGGTATAGTGATGATAGTGGTATAGAGGTATAGTGGTATAGTGGTATAGTGATGATAGTGGTATAGTGTTATAGTGGTATAGTGATGTAGTGGTATAGTGATGATAGTGGTATAGTGGTATAGTGGTAGAGTGATGTAGTGGTATAGTGATGATAGTGGTATAGTGGTATAGTGGTATAGTGGTATAGAGGTATAGTGATGATGGTGGTATAGTGGTATAGTGGTATAGTGGTATAGTGATGATAGTGGTATAGTGGTATAGTGGTATAGTGGTGTAGTGGTGTAGTGGAATAGTGATGATAGTGGTATAGTGGTATAGTGGTATAGTGGTAGGTGGTATAGTGATGATAGTGGTATAGTGGTGTAGTGGTATAGTGATGATAGTGGTATAGTGGTGTAGTGGTATAGTGGTAAAGTGGTACAGTGGTATAGTGGTATAGTGATGATAGTGGTATAGTGGTATAGTGATGATAGTGGTATAGTGGTATAGTGGTATAGTGATGATAGTGGTATAGTGGTATAGTGATGATAGTGGTATAGTGGTATAGTGATGATAGTGGTATAGTGGTATAGTGATGATAGTGGTATAGTGGTATAGTGATGATAGTGGTATAGTGGTATAGTGGTATAGTGATGTAGTGATATAGTGATGATAGTGGTATAGTGGTATAGTGGTATAGTGATGATAGTGGTATAGTGGTATAGTGGTATAGTGATGATAGTGGTATAGTGGTATAGTGGTATAGTGATGTAGTGGTATAGTGATGATAGTGGTATAGTGGTATAGTGGTATAGTGATGTAGTGGTGTAGTGATGATAGTGGTATAGTGGTATAGTGGTATAGTGATGATAGTGGTATAGTGGTATAGTGGTATAGTGATGTAGTGGTATAGTGATGATAGTGGTATAGTGGTATAGTGGTATAGTGATGTAGTGGTATAGTGGTATAGTGATGATAGTGGTATAGTGGTGTAGTGGTATAGTGGTATAGTGATGATAGTGGTATAGTGGAATAGTGGTATAGTGGTATAGTGGTATAGTGATGATAGTGGTATAGTGGTATAGTGATGTGGTGGTATAGTGATGATAGTGGTATAGTGGTATAGTGGTATAGTGATGTAGTGGTATAGTGATGATAGTGGTATAGTGGTATAGTGGTATAGTGATGTAGTGGTATAGTGATGATAGTGGTATAGTGGTATAGTGGTATAGTGATGTAGTGGTATAGTGATGATAGTGGTATAGTGGTATAGTGGTATAGTGATGATAATGGTATAGTGGTGTAGTGGTATAGTGGTAAAGTGATGATAGTGGTATAGTGGTATAGTGGTATAGTGATGATAGTGGTATAGTGGTATAGTGATGATAGTGGTATAGTGGTATAGTGATGATAGTGGTATAGTGGTATAGTGATGTAGTGGTATAGTGATGATAGTGGTATAGTGGTGTAGTGGTATAGTGGTAAAGTGGTACAGTGGTATAGTGGTATAGTGATGATAGTGGTATAGTGGTATAGTGATGATAGTGGTATAGTGGTATAGTGGTATAGTGATGATAGTGGTATAGTGGTATAGTGATGATAGTGGTATAGTGGTATAGTGATGATAGTGGTATAGTGGTATAGTGATGATAGTGGTATAGTGGTATAGTGATGATAGTGGTATAGTGGTATAGTGGTATAGTGATGTAGTGATATAGTGATGATAGTGGTATAGTGGTATAGTGGTATAGTGATGATAGTGGTATAGTGGTATAGTGGTATAGTGATGATAGTGGTATAGTGGTATAGTGGTATAGTGATGTAGTGGTATAGTGATGATAGTGGTATAGTGGTATAGTGGTATAGTGATGTAGTGGTGTAGTGATGATAGTGGTATAGTGGTATAGTGGTATAGTGATGATAGTGGTATAGTGGTATAGTGGTATAGTGATGTAGTGGTATAGTGATGATAGTGGTATAGTGGTATAGTGGTATAGTGATGTAGTGGTATAGTGGTATAGTGATATTAGTGGTATAGTGGTGTAGTGGTATAGTGGTATAGTGATGATAGTGGTATAGTGGAATAGTGGTATAGTGGTATAGTGGTATAGTGATGATAGTGGTATAGTGGTATAGTGATGTGGTGGTATAGTGATGATAGTGGTATAGTGGTATAGTGGTATAGTGATGTAGTGGTATAGTGATGATAGTGGTATAGTGGTATAGTGGTATAGTGATGTAGTGGTATAGTGATGATAGTGGTATAGTGGTATAGTGGTATAGTGATGTAGTGGTATAGTGATGATAGTGGTATAGTGGTATAGTGGTATAGTGATGATAATGGTATAGTGGTGTAGTGGTATAGTGGTAAAGTGATGATAGTGGTATAGTGGTATAGTGGTATAGTGATGATAGTGGTATAGTGGTATAGTGATGATAGTGGTATAGAGGTATAGTGATGATAGTGGTATAGTGGTATAGTGATGTAGTGGTATAGTGATGATAGTGGTATAGTGGTATAGTGGTATAGTGATGTAGTGGTATAGTGATGATAGTGGTATAGTGGTATAGTGATGATAGTGGTATAGTGGTATAGTGATGATAGTGGTATAGTGGTGTAGTGGAAAAGTGATGATAGTGGTATAGTGGTATAGTGGTATAGTGGTATAGTGATGATAGTGGTATAGTGGTATAGTGATGATAGTGATATAGTGATATAGTGATGATAGTGGTATAGTGGTATAGTGGTATAGTGATGATAGTGGTATAGTGGTATAGTGATGATAGTGGTATAGTGGTATAGTGGTATAGTGGTATAGTGATGATAGTGGTATAGTGGTATAGTGATGATAGTGGTATAGTGGTATAGTGGTATAGTGATGATAGTGGTATAGTGGTATAGTGATGATAGTGGTATAGTGGTATAGTGGTATAGTGATGATAGTGGTATAGTGGTATAGTGATGATAGTGGTATAGTGGTATAGTGGTATAGTGATGATAGTGGTATAGTGGTATAGTGATGATAGTGGTATAGTGGTATAGTGGTATAGTGATGTAGTGATGATAGTGGTATAGTGGTATAGTGGTATAGTGATGATAGTGGTATAGTGGTGTAGTGGTATAGTGGTATAGTGGTGTAGTGGTATAGTGGTATAGTGGTATAGTGATGATAGTGGTATAGTGGTATAGTGGTATAGTGGTATAGTGATGTAGTGGTATAGTGATGATAGTGGTATAGTGGTATAGTTGTATAGTGTTGATAGTGGTATAGTGGTATAGTGGTATAGTGGTATAGTGATGATAGTGGTATAGTGGTATAGTGGTATAGTGGTATAGTGATGATAGTGGTATAGTGCTATAGTGGTATAGTGATGTAGTGGTATAGTGATGATAGTGGTATAGTGGTATAGTGGTATAGTGATGTAGTGGTATAGTGATGATAGTGGTATAGTGGTATAGTGGTATAGTGATGATAGTGGTATAGTGGTGTAGTGGTATAGTGGTATAGTGATGATAGTGGTATAGTGGTATAGTGATGATAGTGGTATAGTGGTATAGTGATGATAGTGGTATAGTGGTATAGTGGTATAGTGATGATAGTGGTATAGTGGTATAGTGATGATAGTGATATAGTGGTATAGTGATGATAGTGGTATAGTGGTATAGTGATGATAGTGGTATAGTGGTATAGTGATGATATAGTGGCATAGTGGTATAGTGGTATAGTGGTATAGTGGTATAGTGGTATAGTGATGATAGTGGTATAGTGGTGTAGTGGTATAGTGATGATAGTGGTATAGTGGTGTAGTGGTATAGTGGTATAGTGGTATAGTGGTATAGTGATGAAAGTGGTATAGTGATGATAGTGGTATAGTAGTATAGTGGTATAGTGGTATGGTGGTATAGTGGAATAGTGATGATAGCGGTATAGTGGTATAGTGGTGATAGTGGTATAGTGGTGTAGTGGTATAGTGGTATAGTGGTATAGTGGTGTAGTGGTATAGTGGTATAGTGATGATAGTGGTGTAGTGGTATAGTGGTGTAGTGATGATAGTGGTATAGTGGTATAGTGGTATAGTGGTATAGTGATGATAGTGGTATAGTAGTATAGTGGTATAGTGGTATGGTGGTATAGTGGAATAGTGATGATAGTGGTATAGTGGTATAGTGGTGATAGTGGTATAGTGGTGTAGTGTTATAGTGGTATAGTGGTATAGTGGTTTAGTGGTATAGTGGTATAGTGATGATAGTGGTGTAGTGGTATAGTGGTATAGTGGTATAGTGATGATAGTGGTATAGTGATGATAGTGGTATAGTGGTATAGTGATGATAGTGGTATAGTGGTAGAGTGATGATAGTGGTGTAGTGGTATAGTGGTGATAGTGGTATAGTGCTATAGTGGTATAGTGATGTAGTGGTATAGTGATGATAGTGGTATAGTGCTATAGTGGTATAGTGATGTAGTGGTATAGTGATGATAGTGGTATAGAGGTATAGTGATGTAGTGGTATAGTGATGATAGTGGTATAGTGGTATAGTGGTATAGTGATGATAGTGGTATAGTGGTGTAGTGGTATAGTGGTATAGTGATGATAGTGGTATAGTGGTATAGTGGTATAGTGATGATAGTGGTATAGTGGTATAGTGATGATAGTGGTATAGTGGTATAGTGATGATAGTGGTATAGTGGTATAGTGATGATAGTGATATAGTGGTATAGTGATGATAGTGGTATAGTGGAATAGTGATGATAGTGGTATGGTGGTATAGTGATGATAGTGGTATAGTGGTATAGTGGTGTAGTGGTATAGTGGTATAGTAATGATAGTGGTATTGTGGTATAGTGGTATAGTGGTATAGTGGTGTAGTGGTGTAGTGGTATAGTGGTATAGTGGTATAGTGGTATAGTGATGATAGTGGTGTAGTGGTATAGTGGTATAGTGGTATAGTGATGATAGTGGTATATTGGTATGGTGGTATGGTGGTATAGTGATGATAGTGGTATAGTGGTATAGTGGTGTAGTGATGATAGTGGTATAGTGGTGTAGTGATGATAGTGGTAAAGTGGTATAGTGGTATAATGATGATAGTGGTATAGTGGTATAGTGGTATAGTGGTATAGTGATGATAGTGATATAGTGGTATAGTGATGATAGTGGTAAAGTGGTATAGTGATGATAGTGGTATAGTGGTATAGTGATGATAGTGGTATAGTGGTGTAGTGGTATAGTGGTATAGTGATGATAGTGATATAGTGGTATAGTGATGATGGTGGTATAGTGGTATAGTGATGATAGTGGTATAGTGGTATAGTGGTATAGTGATGATAGTGGTATAGAGGTATAGTGGTATAGTGGTATAGTGATGATAGTGGTATAGTGTTATAGTGGTATAGTGATGTAGTGGTTTAGTGATGATAGTGGTATAGTGGTATAGTGGTAGAGTGATGTAGTGGTATAGTGATGATAGTGGTATAGTGGTATAGTGGTATAGTGGTATAGAGGTATAGTGATGATGGTGGTATAGTGGTATAGTGGTATAGTGATGATAGTGGTATAGTGGTATAGTGGTATAGTGGTGTAGTGGTGTAGTGGAATAGTGATGATAGTGGTATAGTGGTATAGTGGTATAGTGGTAGGTGGTATAGTGATGATAGTGGTATAGTGGTGTAGTGGTATAGTGATGATAGTGGTATAGTGGTGTAGTGGTATAGTGGTAAAGTGGTACAGTGGTATAGTGGTATAGTGATGATAGTGGTATAGTGGTATAGTGATGATAGTGGTATAGTGGTATAGTGGTATAGTGATGATAGTGGTATAGTGGTATAGTGATGATAGTGGTATAGTGGTATAGTGATGATAGTGGTATAGTGGTATAGTGATGATAGTGGTATAGTGGTATAGTGATGATAGTGGTATAGTGGTATAGTGGTATAGTGATGTAGTGATATAGTGATGATAGTGGTATAGTGGTATAGTGGTATAGTGATGATAGTGGTATAGTGGTATAGTGGTATAGTGATGATAGTGGTATAGTGGTATAGTGGTATAGTGATGTAGTGGTATAGTGATGATAGTGGTATAGTGGTATAGTGGTATAGTGATGTAGTGGTGTAGTGATGATAGTGGTATAGTGGTATAGTGGTATAGTGATGATAGTGGTATAGTGGTGTAGTGGTATAGTGGTATAGTGATGATAGTGGTATAGTGGAATAGTGGTATAGTGGTATAGTGGTATAGTGATGATAGTGGTATAGTGGTATAGTGATGTGGTGGTATAGTGATGATAGTGGTATAGTGGTATAGTGGTATAGTGATGTAGTGGTATAGTGATGATAGTGGTATAGTGGTATAGTGATGATAGTGGTATAGTGGTATAGTGATGATAGTGGTATAGTGGTGTAGTGGTATAGTGGTATAGTGGTATAGTGGTATAGTGATGATAGTGGTATAGTGGTATAGTGATGTAGTGGTATAGTGATGATAGTGGTATAGTGGTATAGTGGTATAGTGGTATAGTGGTGTAGTGGTGTAGTTGTATAGTGGTATAGTGGTATAGTGATAATAGTGGTATTGTGGTATAGTGATGATAGTGGTATAGTGGTATAGTGGTATAGTGATGATAGTGGTATAGTGGTATAGTGGTATAGTGGTATAGTGGTGTAGTGGTGTAGTTGTATAGTGGTATAGTGGTATAGTGATGTAGTGGTATAGTGATGACAGTGGTATAGTGGTATAGTGGTATAGTGGTATAGTGATGATAGTGGTATAGTGCTATAGTGGTATAGTGATGTAGTGGTATAGTGATGATAGTGGTATAGTGGTATAGTGGTATAGTGATGTAGTGGTATAGTGATGATAGTGGTATAGTGGTATAGTGATGATAGTGGTATAGTGGTGTAGTGGTATAGTGGTATAGTGATGATAGTGGTATAGTGGTATAGTGGTATAGTGATGATAGTGGTATAGTGGTATAGTGATGATAGTGGTATAGTGGTATAGTGGTATAGTGATGATAGTGTTATAGTGGTATAGTGGTATAGTGATGATAGTGATATAGTGGTATAGTGATGATAGTGGTATAGTGGTATAGTGATGATAGTGGTATAGTGGTATAGTGATGATATAGTGGTATAGTGGTATAGTGCTATAGTGGTATAGTGGTGTAGTGGTATAGTGATGATAGTGGTATAGTGGTGTAGTGGTATAGTGGTATAGTGGTATAGTGATGAAAGTGGTATAGTGATGATAGTGGTATAGTAGTATAGTGGTATAGTGTTATGGTGGTATAGTGGAATAGTGATGATAGCGGTATAGTGGTGATAGTGGTATAGTGGTGTAGTGGTATAGTGGTATAGTGGTATAGTGGTGTAGTGGTATAGTGGTATAGTGATGATAGTGGTGTAGTGGTATAGTGGTGTAGTGATGATAGTGGTATAGTGGTATGGTGGTATAGTGGAATAGTGATGATAGTGGTATAGTGGTATAGTGGTGATAGTGGTATAGTGGTGTAGTGGTATAGTTGTATAGTGGTATAGTGGTTTAGTGGTATAGTGGTATAGTGATGATAGTGGTGTAGTGGTATAGTGGTATAGTGGTATAGTGATGATAGTGGTATAGTGATGATAGTGGTATAGTGGTATAGTGATGATAGTGGTATAGTGGTATAGTGATGATAGTGGTGTAGTGGTATAGTGGTGTAGTGGTGTAGTGGTGTAGTGATGATAGTGGTATAGTGGTATAGTGGTATAGTGATGATAGTGGTATAGTGGTATAGTGATGATAGTGGTATAGTGATGATAGTGGTATAGTGGTATAGTGATGATAGTGGTATAGTGGTATAGTGATGATAGTGGTATAGTGGTGTAGTGGTGTAGTGGTGTAGTGGTATAGTGGTGTAGTGATGATAGCGGTATAGTGGTATAGTGATGATAGTGGTGTAGTGGTGTAGTGGTATAGTGATGATAGTGGTATAGTGGTATCGTGGTATAGTGATGATAGTGGTATAGTGGTATAGTGATGATAGTGGTATAGTGGTATAGTGGTATAGTGATGTAGTGGTATAGTGATGATAGTGGTATAGTGGTATAGTGGTATAGTGATGTAGTGGTATAGTGATGATAGTGGTATAGTGGTATAGTGGTATAGTGATGATAATGGTATAGTGGTGTAGTGGTATAGTGGTATAGGGATGATAGTGGTATAGTGGTATAGTGGTATAGTGATGATAGTGGTATAGTGGTATAGTGATGATAGTGGTATAGTGGTATAGTGATGTTAGTGGTATAGTGGTATAGTGATGTAGTGGTATAGTGATGATAGTGGTATAGTGGTATAGTGGTATAGTGATGTAGTGGTATAGTGATGATAGTGGTATAGTGGTATAGTGATGATAGTGGTATAGTGGTATAGTGATGATAGTGGTATAGTGGTGTAGTGGAAAAGTGATGATAGTGGTATAGTGGTATAGTGGTATAGTGGTATAGTGATGATAGTGGTATAGTGGTATAGTGGTATAGTGATGATAGTGGTATAGTGGTATAGTGATGATAGTGGTATAGTGGTATAGTGGTATAGTGGTATAGTGATGATAGTGGTATAGTGGTATAGTGATGATAGTGGTATAGTGGTATAGTGGTATAGTGATGATAGTGGTATAGTGGTATAGTGATGATAGTGGTATAGTGGTATAGTGGTATAGTGATGTAGTGATATAGTGATGATAGTGGTATAGTGGTATAGTGGTATAGTGATGATAGTGGTATAGTGGTATAGTGGTATAGTGATGATAGTGGTATAGTGGTATAGTGGTATAGTGATGTAGTGGTATAGTGATGATAGTGGTATAATGGTATAGTGGTATAGTGATGTAGTGGTATAGTGATGATAGTGGTATAGTGGTATAGTGGTATAGTGATGATAGTTGTATAGTGGTATAGTGGTATAGTGGTATAGTGATGATAGTGGTATAGTGGTATAGTGGTATAGTGATGATAGTGGTATAGTGCTATAGTGGTATAGTGATGTAGTGGTATAGTGATGATAGTGGTATAGTTGTATAGTGTTATAGTGATGTAGTGGTATAGTGATGATAGTGGTATAGTTGTATAGTGGTATAGTGATGATAGTGGTATAGTGGTGTAGTAGTATAGTGGTATAGTGATGATAGTGGTATAGTGGTATAGTGGTATAGTGATGATAGTGGTATAGTGGTATAGTGATGATAGTGGTATAGTGGTATAGTGGTATAGTGATGATAGAAGTATAGTGGTATAGTGATATAGTTGTATAGTGATGATAGTGGTATAGTGGTATAGTGATGATAGTGGTATAGTGGTATAGTGATGATATAGTGGTATAGTGGTATAGTGGTATAGTGGTATAGTGATGATAGTGGTATAGTGCTATAGTGGTATAGTGATGTAGTGGTATAGTGATGATAGTGGTATAGTGGTATAGTGGTATAGTGATGTAGTGGTATAGTGATGATAGTGGTATAGTGGTATAGTGATGATAGTGGTATAGTGGTGTAGTGGTATAGTGGTATAGTGATGATAGTGGTATAGTGGTATAGTGGTATAGTGATGATAGTGGTATAGTGGTATAGTGATGATAGTGGTATAGTGGTATAGTGGTATAGTGATGATAGTGTTATAGTGGTATAGTGGTATAGTGATGATAGTGATATAGTGGTATAGTGATGATAGTGGTATAGTGGTATAGTGATGATAGTGGTATAGTGGTATAGTGATGATATAGTGGTATAGTGGTATAGTGCTATAGTGGTATAGTGGTGTAGTGGTATAGTGATGATAGTGGTATAGTGGTGTAGTGGTATAGTGGTATAGTGGTATAGTGATGAAAGTGGTATAGTGATGATAGTGGTATAGTAGTATAGTGGTATAGTGTTATGGTGGTATAGTGGAATAGTGATGATAGCGGTATAGTGGTGATAGTGGTATAGTGGTGTAGTGGTATAGTGGTATAGTGGTATAGTGGTGTAGTGGTATAGTGGTATAGTGATGATAGTGGTGTAGTGGTATAGTGGTGTAGTGATGATAGTGGTATAGTGGTATAGTGGTATAGTGGTATAGTGATGATAGTGGTATAGTAGTATAGTGGTATAGTGGTATGGTGGTATAGTGGAATAGTGATGATAGTGGTATAGTGGTATAGTGGTGATAGTGGTATAGTGGTGTAGTGGTATAGTTGTATAGTGGTATAGTGGTTTAGTGGTATAGTGGTATAGTGATGATAGTGGTGTAGTGGTATAGTGGTATAGTGGTATAGTGATGATAGTGGTATAGTGATGATAGTGGTATAGTGGTATAGTGATGATAGTGGTATAGTGGTATAGTGATGATAGTGGTGTAGTGGTATAGTGGTGTAGTGGTGTAGTGGTGTAGTGATGATAGTGGTATAGTGGTATAGTGGTATAGTGATGATAGTGGTATAGTGGTATAGTGATGATAGTGGTATAGTGATGATAGTGGTATAGTGGTATAGTGATGATAGTGGTATAGTGGTATAGTGATGATAGTGGTATAGTGGTGTAGTGGTGTAGTGGTGTAGTGGTATAGTGGTATAGTGGTGTAGTGATGATAGCGGTATAGTGGTATAGTGATGATAGTGGTGTAGTGGTGTAGTGGTATAGTGATGATAGTGGTATAGTGGTATCGTGGTATAGTGATGATAGTGGTATAGTGGTATAGTGATGATAGTGGTATAGTGGTATAGTGGTATAGTGATGTAGTGGTATAGTGATGATAGTGGTATAGTGGTATAGTGGTATAGTGATGTAGTGGTATAGTGATGATAGTGGTATAGTGGTATAGTGGTATAGTGATGATAATGGTATAGTGGTGTAGTGGTATAGTGGTATAGGGATGATAGTGGTATAGTGGTATAGTGGTATAGTGATGATAGTGGTATAGTGGTATAGTGATGATAGTGGTATAGTGGTATAGTGATGTTAGTGGTATAGTGGTATAGTGATGTAGTGGTATAGTGATGATAGTGGTATAGTGGTATAGTGGTATAGTGATGTAGTGGTATAGTGATGATAGTGGTATAGTGGTATAGTGATGATAGTGGTATAGTGGTATAGTGATGATAGTGGTATAGTGGTGTAGTGGAAAAGTGATGATAGTGGTATAGTGGTATAGTGGTATAGTGGTATAGTGATGATAGTGGTATAGTGGTATAGTGGTATAGTGATGATAGTGGTATAGTGGTATAGTGATGATAGTGGTATAGTGGTATAGTGGTATAGTGGTATAGTGATGATAGTGGTATAGTGGTATAGTGATGATAGTGGTATAGTGGTATAGTGGTATAGTGATGATAGTGGTATAGTGGTATAGTGGTATAGTGATGTAGTGGTATAGTGATGATAGTGGTATAATGGTATAGTGGTATAGTGATGTAGTGGTATAGTGATGATAGTGGTATAGTGGTATAGTGGTATAGTGATGATAGTGGTATAGTGGTGTAGTGGTATAGTGGTATAGTGATGATAGTGGTATAGTGGTATAGTGGTATAGTGATGATAGTGGTATAGTGGTATAGTGATGATAGTGGTATAGTGGTATAGTGGTATAGTGGTATAGTGATGATAGTGGTATAGTGGTATAGTGATGTAGTGGTATAGTGATGATAGTGGTATAGTGGTATAGTGGTATAGTGGTATAGTGATGATAGTGGTATAGTGGTATAGTGATGTAGTGGTATAGTGATGATAGTGGTATAGTGGTATAGTGATGTAGTGGTATAGTGATGATAGTGGTATAGTGGTATAGTGATGATAGTGGTATAGTGGTATAGTGATGATAGTGCTATAGTGGTGTAGTGGTATAGTGGTATAGTGGTATAGTGGTATAGTGATGATAGTGGTATAGTGGTATAGTGATGTAGTGGTATAGTGATGATAGTGGTATAGTGGTATAGTGGTATAGTGATGATAGTGGTATAGTGGTGTAGTGGTATAGTGGTATAGTGATGTAGTGGTATAGTGATGATAGTGGTATAGTGTTATAGTGGTATAGTGATGATAGTGGTATATCGGTATAGTGGTATAGTGGTATAGTGATGATAGTGGTATAGTGGTATAGTGGTATAGTGGTATAGTGATGATAGTGGTATAGTGCTATAGTGGTATAGTGATGTAGTGGTATAGTGATGATAGTGGTATAGTTGTATAGTGGTATAGTGATGTAGTGGTATAGTGATGATAGTGGTATAGTGGTATAGTGGTATAGTGATGATAGTGGTATAGTGGTGTAGTGGTATAGTGGTATAGTGATGATAGTGGTATAGTGGTATAGTGGTATAGTGATGATAGTGGTATAGTGGTATAGTGATGATAGTGGTATAGTGGTATAGTGGTATAGTGATGATAGAAGTATAGTGGTATAGTGATGATAGTGATATAGTTGTATAGTGATGATAGTGGTATAGTGGTATAGTGATGATAGTGGTATAGTGGTATAGTGATGATATAGTATTATAGTGGTATAGTGGTATAGTGGTATAGTGATGATAGTGGTATAGTGGTGTAGTGGTATAGTGATGATAGTGGTATAGTGGTGTAGTGGTATAGTGGTATAGTGGTATAGTGGTATAGTGATGAAAGTGGTATAGTGATGATAGTGGTATAGTAGTATAGTGGTATAGTGGTATGGTGGTATAGTGGAATAGTGATGATAGCGGTATATAGTGGTATAGTGGTGATAGTGGTATAGTGGTGTAGTGGTATAGTGGTATAGTGGTATAGTGGTGTAGTGGTATAGTGGTATAGTGATGATAGTGGTGTAGTGGTATAGTGGTGTAGTGATGATAGTGGTATAGTGGTATAGTGATGATAGTGGTATAGTGGTGTAGTGGAAAAGTGATGATAGTGGTATAGTGGTATAGTGGTATAGTGATGATAGTGGGATAGTGGTATAGTGGTATAGTGATGATAGTGGTATAGTGGTATAGTGATGATAGTGGTATAGTGGTATAGTGGTATAGTGGTATAGTGATGATAGTGATATAGTGGTATAGTGATGATAGTGGTATAGTGGTATAGTGCTATAGTGATGATAGTGGTATAGTGGTATAGTGATGATAGTGGTATAGTGGTATAGTGGTATAGTGATGTAGTGATATAGTGATGATAGTGGTATAGTGGTATAGTGGTATAGTGATGATAGTGGTATAGTGGTATAGTGGTATAGTGATGATAGTGGTATAGTGGTATAGTGGTATAGTGATGTAGTGGTATAGTGATGATAGTGGTATAATGGTATAGTGGTATAGTGATGTAGTGGTATAGTGATGATAGTGGTATAGTGGTATAGTGGTATAGTGATGATAGTGGTATAGTGGTGTAGTGGTATAGTGGTATAGTGATGATAGTGGTATAGTGGTATAGTGGTATAGTGATGATAGTGGTATAGTGGTATAGTGATGATAGTGGTATAGTGGTATAGTGGTATAGTGGTATAGTGATGATAGTGGTATAGTGGTATAGTGATGTAGTGGTATAGTGATGATAGTGGTATAGTGGTATAGTGGTATAGTGGTATAGTGATGATAGTGGTATAGTGGTATAGTGATGTAGTGGTATAGTGATGATAGTGGTATAGTGGTATAGTGATGTAGTGGTATAGTGATGATAGTGGTATAGTGGTATAGTGATGATAGTGGTATAGTGGTATAGTGATGCTAGTGCTATAGTGGTGTAGTGGTATAGTGGTATAGTGGTATAGTGGTATAGTGATGATAGTGGTATAGTGGTATAGTGATGTAGTGGTATAGTGATGATAGTGGTATAGTGGTATAGTGGTATAGTGATGATAGTGGTATAGTGGTGTAGTGGTATAGTGGTATAGTGATGTAGTGGTATAGTGATGATAGTGGTATAGTGTTATAGTGGTATAGTGATGATAGTGGTATATCGGTATAGTGGTATAGTGGTATAGTGATGATAGTGGTATAGTGGTATAGTGGTATAGTGGTATAGTGATGATAGTGGTATAGTGCTATAGTGGTATAGTGATGTAGTGGTATAGTGATGATAGTGGTATAGTTGTATAGTGGTATAGTGATGTAGTGGTATAGTGATGATAGTGGTATAGTGGTATAGTGGTATACTGATGATAGTGGTATAGTGGTGTAGTGGTATAGTGGTATAGTGATGATAGTGGTATAGTGGTATAGTGGTATAGTGATGATAGTGGTATAGTGGTATAGTGATGATAGTGGTATAGTGGTATAGTGGTATAGTGATGATAGAAGTATAGTGGTATAGTGATGATAGTGATATAGTTGTATAGTGATGATAGTGGTATAGTGGTATAGTGATGATAGTGGTATAGTGGTATAGTGATGATATAGTATTATAGTGGTATAGTGGTATAGTGGTATAGTGATGATAGTGGTATAGTGGTGTAGTGGTATAGTGATGATAGTGGTATAGTGGTGTAGTGGTATAGTGGTATAGTGGTATAGTGGTATAGTGATGAAAGTGGTATAGTGATGATAGTGGTATAGTAGTATAGTGGTATAGTGGTATGGTGGTATAGTGGAATAGTGATGATAGCGGTATAGTGGTATAGTGGTGATAGTGGTATAGTGGTGTAGTGGTATAGTGGTATAGTGGTATAGTGGTGTAGTGGTATAGTGGTATAGTGATGATAGTGGTGTAGTGGTATAGTGGTGTAGTGATGATAGTGGTATAGTGGTATAGTGGTATAGTGGTAAAGTGGTATAGTGATGATAGTGGTATAGTAGTATAGTGGTATAGTGGTATGGTGGTATAGTGGAATAGTGATGATATTGGTATAGTGGTATAGTGGTGATAGTGGTATAGTGGTGTAGTGGTATAGTGGTATAGTGGCATAGTGGTTTAGTGGTATGGTGGTATAGTGATGATAGTGGTGTAGTGGTATAGTGGTATAGTGGTATAGTGATGATAGTGGTATAGTGATGATAGTGGTATAGTGGTATAGTGATGATAGTGGTATAGTGGTATAGTGATGATAGTGGTATAGTGATGATAGTGGTATAGTGGTATAGTGATGATAGTGGTATAGTGGTATAGTGGTATAGTGATGATAGTGGTATAGTGGTATAGTGATGATAGTGATATAGTGGTATAGTGATGATAGTGGTATAGCGGTATAGTGATGATAGTGGTATAGTGGTATAGTGATGATATAGTGGTATAGTGGTATAGTGGTATAGTGGTATAGTGGTATAGTGATGATAGTGGTATAGTGGTGTAGTGGTATAGTGATGATAGTGGTATAGTGGTGTAGTGGTATAGTGGTATAGTGGTATAGTGGTATAGTGATGAAAGTGGTATAGTGATGATAGCGGTATAGTAGTATAGTGGTATAGTGGTATGGTGGTATAGTGGAATAGTGATGATATTGGTATAGTGGTATAGTGGTGATAGTGGTATAGTGGTGTAGTGGTATAGTGGTATAGTGGCATAGTGGTTTAGTGGTATAGTGGTATAGTGGTGTAGTGGTATAGTGGTGTAGTGGTATAGTGGTATAGTGATGATAGTGGTGTAGTGGTATAGTGGTGTAGTGATGATAGTGGTATAGTGGTATAGTGGTATAGTGGTATAGTGGTATAGTGGTATAGTGGTGTAGTGGTATAGTGGTATAGTGATGATAGTGGTGTAGTGGTATAGTGGTGTAGTGATGATAGTGGTATAGTGGTGTAGTGGTATAGTGGTGTAGTGATGATAGTGGTATAGTGATGATAGTGGTATAGTGGTATAGTGGTATAGTGGTATAGTGGTATAGTGGTGTAGTGGTATAGTGGTATAGTGATGATAGTGGTGTAGTGGTATAGTGGTGTAGTGATGATAGTGGTATAGTGGTATAGTGGTATAGTGATGATAGTGGTATAGTAGTATAGTGATGAAAGTGGTATAGTGATGATAGTGGTATAGTAGTATAGTGGTATAGTGGTATGGTGGTATAGTGGAATAGTGATGATAGCGGTATAGTGGTATAGTGGTGATAGTGGTATAGTGGTGTAGTGGTATAGTGGTATAGTGGTATAGTGGTGTAGTGGTATAGTGGTATAGTGATGATAGTGGTGTAGTGGTATAGTGGTGTAGTGATGATAGTGGTATAGTGGTATAGTGGTATAGTGGTAAAGTGGTATAGTGATGATAGTGGTATAGTAGTATAGTGGTATAGTGGTATGGTGGTATAGTGGAATAGTGATGATATTGGTATAGTGGTATAGTGGTGATAGTGGTATAGTGGTGTAGTGGTATAGTGGTATAGTGGCATAGTGGTTTAGTGGTATGGTGGTATAGTGATGATAGTGGTGTAGTGGTATAGTGGTATAGTGGTATAGTGATGATAGTGGTATAGTGATGATAGTGGTATAGTGGTATAGTGATGATAGTGGTATAGTGGTATAGTGATGATAGTGGTATAGTGATGATAGTGGTATAGTGGTATAGTGATGATAGTGGTATAGTGGTATAGTGGTATAGTGATGATAGTGGTATAGTGGTATAGTGATGATAGTGATATAGTGGTATAGTGATGATAGTGGTATAGCGGTATAGTGATGATAGTGGTATAGTGGTATAGTGATGATATAGTGGTATAGTGGTATAGTGGTATAGTGGTATAGTGGTATAGTGATGATAGTGGTATAGTGGTGTAGTGGTATAGTGATGATAGTGGTATAGTGGTGTAGTGGTATAGTGGTATAGTGGTATAGTGGTATAGTGATGAAAGTGGTATAGTGATGATAGCGGTATAGTAGTATAGTGGTATAGTGGTATGGTGGTATAGTGGAATAGTGATGATATTGGTATAGTGGTATAGTGGTGATAGTGGTATAGTGGTGTAGTGGTATAGTGGTATAGTGGCATAGTGGTTTAGTGGTATAGTGGTATAGTGGTGTAGTGGTATAGTGGTGTAGTGGTATAGTGGTATAGTGATGATAGTGGTGTAGTGGTATAGTGGTGTAGTGATGATAGTGGTATAGTGGTATAGTGGTATAGTGGTATAGTGGTATAGTGGTATAGTGGTATAGTGGTGTAGTGGTATAGTGGTATAGTGATGATAGTGGTGTAGTGGTATAGTGGTGTAGTGATGATAGTGGTATAGTGGTGTAGTGGTATAGTGGTGTAGTGATGATAGTGGTATAGTGATGATAGTGGTATAGTGGTATAGTGGTATAGTGGTATAGTGGTATAGTGGTGTAGTGGTATAGTGGTATAGTGATGATAGTGGTGTAGTGGTATAGTGGTGTAGTGATGATAGTGGTATAGTGGTATAGTGGTATAGTGATGATAGTGGTATAGTAGTATAGTGGTATAGTGGTATGGTGGTATAGTGGAATAGTGATGATATTGGTATAGTGGTATAGTGGTGATAGTGGTATAGTGGTGTAGTGGTATAGTGGTATAGTGGCATAGTGGTTTAGTGGTATAGTGGTATAGTGATGATAGTGGTGTAGTGGTATAGTGGTATAGTGGTATAGTGATGATAGTGGTATAGTGATGATAGTGGTATAGTGGTATAGTGATGATAGTGGTATAGTGGTATAGTGATGATAGTGGTGTAGTGGTATAGTGGTGTAGTGGTGTAGTGGTGTAGTGATGATAGTGGTATAGTGGTATAGTGGTATAGTGGTATAGTGATGATAGTGGTATTGTGGTATAGTGATGATAGTGGTATAGTGATGATAGTGGTATAGTGGTATAGTGATGATAGTGGTATAGTGGTATAGTGATGATAGTGGTGTAGTGGTGTAGTGGTATAGTGGTATAGTGGTGTAGTGATGATAGCGGTATAGTGGTATAGTGATGATAGTGGTGTAGTAGTGTAGTGGTATAGTGATGATAGTGGTATAGTGGTACCGTGGTATAGTGATGATAGTGGTATAGTGGTATAGTGATGATAGTGGTATAGTGGTATAGTGGTATAGTGTTGTAGTGGTATAGTGATGATAGTGGTATAGTGGTATAGTGGTATAGTGATGATAGTGGTATAGTGGTATAGTGGTATAGTGATGTAGTGGTATAGTGATGATAGTGGTATAGTGGTATAGTGGTATAGTGATGATAATGGTATAGTGGTGTAGTGGTATAGTGGTATAGTGATGATAGTGGTATAGTGGTATAGTGGTATAGTGATGATAGTGGTATAGTGGTATAGTGATGATTGTGGTATAGTGGTATAGTGATGATAGTGGTATAGTGGTATAGTGATGTAGTGGTATAGTGATGATAGTGGTATAGTGGTATAGTGGTATAGTGATGTAGTGGTATAGTGATGATAGTGGTATAGTGGTATAGTGATGATAGTGGTATAGTGGTATAGTGATGATAGTGGTGTAGTGGAAAAGTGATGATAGTGGTATAGTGGTATAGTGGTATAGTTGTATAGTGATGATAGTGGTATAGTGATGATAGTGATATAGTGATATAGTGATGATAGTGGTATAGTGGTATAGTGGTATAGTGATGATATTGGTATAGTGGTATAGTGGTATAGTGATGTAGTGGTATAGTGATGATAGTGGTATAGTGGTATAGTGGTATAGTGGTATAGTGATGTAGTGGTATAGTGATGATAGTGGTATAGTGGCATAGTGGTATAGTGATGATAGTGGTATAGTGGTGTAGTGGTATAGTGGTATAGTGATGATAGTGGTATAGTGGTGTAGTGGTATAGTGGTATAGTGGCATAGTGGTATAGTGGTGTAGTGGTGTAGTGGTATAGTGATGATAGTGGTATAGTGATGATAGTAGTATAGTGGAATAGTGATGATAGTGGTACAGTGGTATATTGGTAAATTGGTATAGTGGTATAGTGGTATAGTGATGATAGTGGTAAAGTGGTATAGTGGTATAGTGATGATAGTGGTATAGTGGTATAGTGATGATAGTGGTATAGTGGTATAGTGGTATAGTGGTATAGTGATGATAGTGATAGAGTGGTATATTGATGATAGTGGTATAGTGGTATAGTGATGATAGTGGTATAGTGGTATAGTGATGATAGTGGTATAGTGGTGTAGTGGTATAGTGGTATAGTGGTATAGTGATGATAGTGGTATAGTGGTATAGTGTTGTAGTGGTATAGTGGTATAGTGGTATAGTGATGATAGTGGTATAGTGGTATAGTGATGATAGTGGTATAGTGGAATAGTGATGATAGTGGTATAGTGGTATAGTGGTATAGTGGTATAGTGATGATAGTGGTATAGTGGTATAGTGATGATAGTGGTGTAGTGGTGTAGTGGTATAGTGATGATAGTGGTATAGTGGTATAGTGATGATAGTGGTATAGTGGTATAGTCATGATAGAAGTATAGTGGTATAGTGATGATAGTGATATAGTTGTATAGTGATGATAGTGGAATAGTGGTATAGTGATGATAGTGGTATAGTGGTATAGTGATGATATAGTGGTATAGTGGTATAGTGGTATAGTGGTATAGTGATGATAGTGGTATAGTGGTGTAGTGGTATAGTGATGATAGTGGTATAGTGGTGTAGTGGTATAGTGGTATAGTGGTATAGTGATGAAAGTGGTATAGTGATGATAGTGGTATAGTAGTATAGTGGTATAGTGGTATGGTGGTATAGTGGAATAGTGATGATAGCGGTATAGTGGTATAGTGGTGATAGTGGTATAGTGGTGTAGTGGTATAGTGGTATAGTGGTATAGTGGTGTAGTGGTATAGTGGTATAGTGATGATAGTGGTGTAGTGGTATAGTGGTGTAGTGATGATAGTGGTATAGTGGTATAGTGATGATAGTGGTATAGTGGTGTAGTGGAAAGTGATGATAGTGGTATAGTGGTATAGTGGTATAGTGGTATAGTGATGATAGTGGTATAGTGGTATAGTGGTATAGTGATGATAGTGGTATAGTGGTATAGTGATGATAGTGGTATAGTGGTATAGTGGTATAGTGGTATAGTGATGATAGTGGTATAGTGGTATAGTGATGATAGTGGTATAGTGGTATAGTGGTATAGTGATGATAGTGGTATAGTGGTATAGTGATGATAGTGGTATAGTGGTATAGTGGTATAGTGATGTAGTGGTATAGTGATGATAGTGGTATAGTGGTATAGTGGTATAGTGATGATAGTGGTATAGTGGTATAGTGGTATAGTGATGATAGTGGTATAGTGGTATAGTGATGTAGTGGTATAGTGATGATAGTGGTATAATGGTATAGTGGTATAGTGATGTAGTGGTATAGTGATGATAGTGGTATAGTGGTATAGTGGTATAGTGATGATAGTGGTATAGTGGTGTAGTGGTATAGTGGTATAGTGATGATAGTGGTATAGTGGTATAGTGGTATAGTGATGATAGTGGTATAGTGGTATAGTGATGATAGTGGTATAGTGGTATAGTGGTATAGTGGTATAGTGATGATAGTGGTATAGTGGTATAGTGATGTAGTGGTATAGTGATGATAGTGTATAGTGTATAGTGATGTAGTGGTATAGTGATGATAGTGGTATAGTGGTATAGTGATGATAGTGGTATAGTGGTATAGTGATGATAGTGCTATAGTGGTGTAGTGGTATAGTGGTATAGTGGTATAGTGATGATAGTGGTATAGTGGTATAGTGATGTAGTGGTATAGTGATGATAGTGGTATAGTGGTATAGTGGTATAGTGATGATAGTGGTATAGTGGTGTAGTGGTATAGTGGTATAGTGGTGTAGTGGTATAGTGCTATAGTGGTATAGTGATGATAGTGGTATAGTGGTATAGTGGTATAGTGGTATAGTGGTGTAGTGGTATAGTGATGATAGTGGTATAGTGGTATAGTGGTATAGTGGTGATAGTGGTATAGTGGTATAGTGGTATAGTGATGATAGTGGTATAGTGGTATAGTGGTATAGTGGTATAGTGATGATAGTGGTATAGTGGTATAGTGGTATAGTGATGTAGTGGTATAGTGATGATAGTGGTATAGTGGTATAGTGGTATAGTGATGATAGTGGTATAGTGGTGTAGTGGTATAGTGGTATAGTGATGATAGTGGTATAGTGGTATAGTGGTATAGTGATGATAGTGGTATAGTGGTATAGTGATGATAGTGGTATAGTGGTATAGTGGTATAGTGATGATAGAAGTATAGTGGTATAGTGATGATAGTGATATAGTTGTATAGTGATGATAGTGTATAGTGGTATAGTGATGATAGTGGTATAGTGGTATAGTGATGATATAGTGGTATAGTGGTATAGTGGTATAGTGGTATAGTGATGATAGTGGTATAGTGGTGTAGTGGTATAGTGATGATAGTGGTATAGTGGTGTAGTGGTATAGTGGTATAGTGGTATAGTGGTATAGTGATGAAAGTGGTATAGTGATGATAGTGGTATAGTAGTATAGTGGTATAGTGGTATAGTGGTATAGTGGTATAGTGATGATAGTGGTATAGTGGTATAGTGGTATAGTGGTATAGTGGTATAGTGGTATAGTGGTATAGTGGTATAGTGATGATAGTGGTATAGTGGTATAGTGATGATAGTGGTGTAGTGGTATAGTGGTATAGTGATGATAGTGGTATAGTGGTATAGTGGTATAGTGGTATAGTGATGATAGTGGTATAGTGATGATAGTGGTATAGTGGTATAGTGATGATAGTGGTATAGTGGTATAGTGGTATAGTGATGATAGTGGTATAGTGGTATAGTGGTATAGTGGTGTAGTGGTATAGTGATGATAGTGGTATAGTGGTATAGTGGTATAGTGGTATAGTGATGTAGTGGTATAGTGATGATAGTGGTATAGTGGTATAGTGATGATAGTGGTATAGTGGTGTAGTGGTGATAGTGGTATAGTGACGATAGTGGTATAGTGGTGTAGTGGTATAGTGGTATAGTGATGATAGTGCTATAGTGGTGTAGTGGTATAGTGGTATAGTGATGATAGTGGTATAGTGGTGTAGTGGTGATAGTGGTATAGTGGTATAGTGATGATAGTGGTATAGTGGTGTAGTGGTATAGTGGTATAGTGATGATAGTGGTATAGTGATGATAGTGGTATAGTGGTATAGTGATGATAGTGGTATAGTGGTATAGTGGTATAGTGATGATAGTGGTATAGTGGTATAGTGATGATAGTGGTATAGTGGTATAGTGGTATAGTGGTATAGTGGTATAGTGGTGATAGTGGTATAGTGGTATAGTGATGATAGTGGTATAGTGGTATAGTGATGATAGTGGTATAGTGGTATAGTGGTATAGTGATGATAGTGGTATAGTGGTGTAGTGGTATAGTGGTATAGTGGTATAGTGGTATAGTGATGATAGTGGTATAGTGGTATAGTGTTGTAGTGGTATAGTGGTATAGTGGTATAGTGATGATAGTGGTATAGTGGTATAGTGATGATAGTGGTATAGTGGTATAGTGATGATAGTGGTATAGTGGTATAGTGGTATAGTGGTATAGTGATGATAGTGGTATAGTGGTATAGTGATGATAGTGGTGTAGTGGTGTAGTGGTATAGTGGTATAGTGATGATAGTGGTATAGTGGTATAGTGATGATAGTTGTATAGTGGTATAGTGGTATAGTGATGATAGTGGTATAGTGGTATAGTGGTGTAGTGATGATAGCGGTATAGTGGTATAGTGATGATAGTGGTGTAGTAGTGTAGTGGTATAGTGATGATAGTGGTATAGTGGTACCGTGGTATAGTGATGATAGTGGTATAGTGGTATAGTGATGATAGTGGTATAGTGGTATAGTGGTATAGTGTTGTAGTGGTATAGTGATGATAGTGGTATAGTGGTATAGTGGTATAGTGATGTAGTGGTATAGTGATGATAGTGGTATAGTGGTATAGTGGTATAGTGATGATAATGGTATAGTGGTGTAGTTGTATAGTGGTATAGTGATGATAGTGGTATAGTGGTATAGTGATGATAGTGGTATAGTGGTATAGTGATGATTGTGGTATAGTGGTATAGTGATGATAGTGGTATAGTGGTATAGTGATGTAGTGGTATAGTGATGATAGTGGTATAGTGGTATAGTGGTATAGTGATGTAGTGGTATAGTGATGATAGTGGTATAGTGGTATAGTGATGATAGTGGTATAGTGGTATAGTGATGATAGTGGTGTAGTGGAAAAGTGATGATAGTGGTATAGTGGTATAGTGGTATAGTGGTATAGTGATGATAGTGGTATAGTGATGATAGTGATATAGTGATATAGTGATGATAGTGGTATAGTGGTATAGTGGTATAGTGATGATAGTGGTATAGTGGTATAGTGGTATAGTGATGTAGTGGTATAGTGATGATAGTGGTATAGTGGTATAGTGGTATAGTGGTATAGTGATGTAGTGGTATAGTGATGATAGTGGTATAGTGGCATAGTGGTATAGTGATGATAGTGGTATAGTGGTGTAGTGGTATATTGGTATAGTGACGATAGTGGTATAGTGGTGTAGTGGTATAGTGGTATAGTGATGATAGTGCTATAGTGGTGTAGTGGTATATTGGTATAGTGATGATAGTGGTATAGTGGTGTAGTGGTATAGTGGTATAGTGGCATAGTGGTATAGTGGTGTAGTGGTGTAGTGGTATAGTGATGATAGTGGTATATTGATGATAGTAGTATAGTGGAATAGTGATGATAGTGGTACAGTGGTATAGTGGTATAGTGATGATAGTGGTATAGTGGTATAGTGATGATAGTGGTATAGTGGTATAGTGGTATAGTGGTATAGTGGTATAGTGATGATAGTGATAGAGTGGTATATTGATGATAGTGGTATAGTGGTATAGTGATGATAGTGGTATAGTGGTATAGTGATGATAGTGGTATAGTGGTGTAGTGGTATAGTGGTATAGTGGTATAGTGGTATAGTGATGATAGTGGTATAGTGGTATAGTGTTGTAGTGGTATAGTGGTATAGTGGTATAGTGATGATAGTGGTATAGTGGTATAGTGATGATAGTGGTATAGTGGAATAGTGATGATAGTGGTATAGTGGTATAGTGGTATAGTGGTATAGTGATGATAGTGGTATAGTGGTATAGTGATGATAGTGGTGTAGTGGTGTAGTGGTATAGTGATGATAGTGGTATAGTGGTATAGTGGTATAGTGGTATAGTGATGATAGTTGTATAGTGGTATAGTGGTATAGTGATGATAGTGGTATAGTGGTATAGTAATGATAGTGGTATAGTGATGATAGTGTTATAGTGGTGTAGTGGTATAGTGGTATAGTGATGTAGTGGTATAGTGATGATAGTGATATTGTGGTATAGTGGTATAGTGATGTAGTGGTATAGTGATGATAGTGGTATAGTGGTATAGTGGTATAGTGATGATAGTGGTATAGTGTTATAGTGGTATAGGGATGATAGTGATGATAGTGGTATAGTGATGATAGTGGTATAGTGGTATAGTGGTATAGTGATGATAGTGGTATAGTGGTATAGTGGTATAGTGGTATAGTGGAATAGTGATGGAAGTGGTTTAGTGGTATAGTGGTATAGTGGTATAGTGATGATAGTGGTGTAGTGGTATAGTGATGATAGTGGTATAGTGGTATAGTGATGATAGTGGTATAGTGGTATAGTGGTATAGTGATGATAGTGGTATAGTGGTATAGTGGTATAGTGGAATAGTGATGATAGTGGTATAGTGGTATAGTGGTATAGTGGTATAGTGATGATAGTGGTGTAGTGGTATAGTGATGATAGTGGTATAGTGGTATAGTGGTATAGTGGTATAGGGATGATAGTGATGATAGTGGTATAGTGATGATAGTGGTAAAGTGGTATAGTGGTATAGTGATGATAGTGGTATAGTGGTATAGTGATGATAGTGGTATAGTGGTATAGTGGTATAGTGGTATAGTGGTATAGTGATGATAGTGATAGAGTGGTATATTGATGATAGTGGTATAGTGGTATAGTGATGATAGTGGTATAGTGGTATAGTGATGATAGTGGTATAGTGGTGTAGTGGTATAGTGGTATAGTGGTATAGTGGTATAGTGATGATAGTGGTATAGTGGTATAGTGTTGTAGTGGTATAGTGGTATAGTGGTATAGTGATGATAGTGGTATAGTGGTATAGTGATGATAGTGGTATAGTGGAATAGTGATGATAGTGGTATAGTGGTATAGTGGTATAGTGGTATAGTGATGATAGTGGTATAGTGGTATAGTGATGATAGTGGTGTAGTGGTGTAGTGGTATAGTGATGATAGTGGTATAGTGGTATAGTGGTATAGTGGTATAGTGATGATAGTGGTATAGTGGTATAGTGGTATAGTGATGATAGTGGTATAGTGGTATAGTGGTATAGTAATGATAGTGGTATAGTGATGATAGTGTTATAGTGGTGTAGTGGTATAGTGGTATAGTGGTATAGTGATGATAGTGGTATAGTGGTATAGTGGTATAGTGATGTAGTGGTATAGTGATGATAGTGATATTGTGGTATAGTGGTATAGTGATGTAGTGGTGTAGTGATGATAGTGATGATAGTGGTATAGTGGTATAGTGGTATAGTGATGATAGTGGTATAGTGTTATAGTGGTATAGGGATGATAGTGATGATAGTGGTATAGTGATGATAGTGGTATAGTGGTATAGTGGTATAGTGATGATAGTGGTATAGTGGTATAGTGATGATAGTGGTATAGTGGTATAGTGATGTAGTGGTATAGTGATGATAGTGGTATAGTGGTATAGTGGTATAGTGATGATAGTGGTATAGTGGTATAGTGGTATAGTGATGATAGTGGTATAGTGGTATAGTGATGATAGTGGTATAGTGGTATAGTGGTATAGTGATGTAGTGGTATAGTGATGATAGTGGTATAGTGGTATAGTGATGTAGTGGTATAGTGGTGTAGTGGTATAGTGGTACAGTGATGATAGTGGTATAGTGGTATAGTGATGTAGTGGTATAGTGATGATAGTGATATTGTGGTATAGTGGTATAGTGATGTAGTGGTATAGTGATGATAGTGGTATAGTGGTATAGTGATGATAGTGGTATAGTGGTATAGTGGTATAGTGATGATAGTGGTATAGTGGTATAGTGGTATAGTGTGTAGTGGTGTAGTGGAATAGTGATGATAGTGGTATAGTGGTATAGTGGTATAGTGGTATAGTGGTATAGTGATGATAGTGGTATAGCGGTATAGTGGTATAGTGGTATAGTGGTAAAGTGGTATAGTGGTATAGTGGTATAGTGATGATAGTGGTATAGTGGTGTAGTGGTATAGTGGTATAGTGGTATAGTGGTATAGTGATGATAGTGGTATAGTGGTATAGTGGTATAGTGGTATAGTGGAATAGTGATGGAAGTGGTATAGTGGTATAGTGGTATAGTGGTATAGTGATGATAGTGGTGTAGTGGTATAGTGATGATAGTGGTATAGTGGTATAGTGATGATAGTGGTATAGTGGTATAGTGGTATAGTGATGATAGTGGTATAGTGGTATAGTGGTATAGTGGAATAGTGATGATAGTGGTATAGTGGTATAGTGGTATAGTGGTATAGTGATGATAGTGGTGTAGTGGTATAGTGATGATAGTGGTATAGTGGTATAGTGGTATAGTGGATAGTGATGATAGTGGTATAGTGATGATAGTGGTATAGTGGTATAGTGATGATAGTGGTATAGTGGTATAGTGATGATAGTGGTATAGTGGTTTAGTGATGTAGTGGTATAGTGATGATAGTGGTATAGTGGTATAGTGGTATAGTGATGTAGTGGTATAGTGGTGTAGTGGTATAGTGGTATAGTGATGATAGTGGTATAGTGGTATAGTGGTATAGTGATGATAGTGGTATAGTGGTATAGTGATGATAGTGGTATAGTGGTATAGTGATGATAGTGGTATAGTGGTATAGTGATGTAGTGGTATAGTGATGATAGTGGTATAGTGGTATATTGGTATAGTGATGTAGTGGTATAGTGGTGTAGTGGTATAGTGGTACAGTGATGATAGTGGTATAGTGGTATAGTGGTGTAGTGGTATAGTGGTATAGTGGTATAGTGGTGTAGTGGTGTAGTGATGATAGTGGTATAGTGATGATAGTGGTATAGTGGAATAGTGATGATAGTGGTATAGTGATGATAGTGGTATAGTGATGATAGTGGTATAGTGGAATAGTGATGATAGTGGTATAGTTGTATAGTGGTATAGTGGTATAGTGGTATAGTGGTATAGTGATGATAGTGGTATAGTGGTGTAGTGGTATAGTGATGATAGTGGTATAGTGGTGTAGTGGTATAGTGGTATAGTGGTATAGTGAGTGATAAGTGGTATAGTGATGATAGTGGTATAGTAGTATAGTGGTATAGTGGTATGGTGGTATAGTGGAATAGTGATGATAGTGGTATAGTGGTATAGTGGTGATAGTGGTATAGTGGTGTAGTGGTATAGTGGTATAGTGGTATAGTGGTGTAGTGGTATAGTGGTATAGTGATGATAGTGGTGTAGTGGTGTAGTGATGATAGTGGTATAGTGGTATAGTGGTATAGTGGTATAGTGATGATAGTGGTATAGTGGTATAGTGGTATAGTGGTATGGTGGTATAGTGGAATAGTGATGATAGTGGTATAGTGGTATAGTGGTGATAGTGGTATAGTGGTGTAGTGGTATAGTCGTATAGTGGTATAGTGGTGTAGTGGTATAGTGGTATAGTGATGATAGTGGTGTAGTGGTATAGTGGTATAGTGGTATAGTGATGATAGTGGTATAGTGATGATAGTGGTATAGTGGTATAGTGATGATAGTGGTATAGTGGTATAGTGGTATGGTGGTATAGTGGAATAGTGATGATAGCGGTATAGTGGTGTAGTGATGATAGTGGTATAGTGGTATAGTGATGATAGTGGTATAGTGGTGTAGTGGTGTAGTGGTGTAGTGGTATAGTGGTATAGTGGTGTAGTGATGATAGCGGTATAGTGGTATAGTGATGATAGTGGTGTAGTGGTGTAGTGGTATAGTGATGATAGTGGTATAGTGGTATCGTGGTATAGTGATGATAGTGGTATAGTGGTATAGTGATGATAGTGGTATAGTGGTATAGTGGTATAGTGGTGTAGTGGTATAGTGATGATAGTGGTATAGTGGTATAGTGGTATAGTGATGTAGTGGTATAGTGATGATAGTGGTATAGTGGTATAGTGGTATAGGGATGATAATGGTATAGTGGTGTAGTGGTATAGTGGTATAGTGATGATAGTGGTATAGTGGTATAGTGGTATAGTGATGATAGTGGTATAGTGGTATAGTGATGATTGTGGTATAGTGGTATAGTGATGATAGTGGTATAGTGGTATAGTGGTATAGTGATGATAGTGGTATAGTGGTATAGTGGTATAGTGATGTAGTGGTATAGTGATGATAGTGGTATAGTGGTATAGTGGTATAGTGGTATAGTGATGTAGTGGTATAGTGATGATAGTGGTATAGTGGCATAGTGGTATAGTGATGATAGTGGTATAGTGGTGTAGTGGTATAGTGGTATAGTGATGATAGTGGTATAGTGGTATAGTGGTGTAGTGGTATAGTGGTATAGTGGCATAGTGGTATAGTGGTGTAGTGGTGTAGTGGTATAGTGATGATAGTGGTATAGTGATGATAGTAGTATAGTGGAATAGTGATGATAGTGGTACAGTGGTATATTGGTATAGTGGTATAGTGGTATAGTGGTATAGTGATGATAGTGGTAAAGTGGTATAGTGGTATAGTGATGATAGTGGTATAGTGGTATAGTGATGATAGTGGTATAGTGGTATAGTGGTATAGTGGTATAGTGATGATAGTGATAGAGTGGTATATTGATGATAGTGGTATAGTGGTATAGTGATGATAGTGGTATAGTGGTATAGTGATGATAGTGGTATAGTGGTGTAGTGGTATAGTGGTATAGTGGTATAGTGGTATAGTGATGATAGTGGTATAGTGGTATAGTGTTGTAGTGGTATAGTGGTATAGTGGTATAGTGGTATAGTGATGATAGTGGTATAGTGGAATAGTGATGATAGTGGTATAGTGGTATAGTGGTATAGTGATGATAGTGGTATAGTGGTATAGTGATGATAGTGGTGTAGTGGTGTAGTGGTATAGTGATGATAGTGGTATAGTGGTATAGTGGTATAGTGATGATAGTGGTATAGTGGTATAGTGGTATAGTGATGATAGTGATATAGTGATATAGTGATGATAGTGGTATAGTGGTATAGTGGTATAGTGATGATAGTGGTATAGTGATGTAGTGGTATAGTGATGATAGTGATATTGTGGTATAGTGGTATAGTGATGTAGTGGTATAGTGATGATAGTGGTATAGTGGTATAGTGATGATAGTGGTATAGTGGTATAGTGGTATAGTGGTATAGGGATGATAGTGATGATAGTGGTATAGTGATGATAGTGGTATAGTGGTATAGTGATGATAGTGGTATAGTGGTATAGTGATGATAGTGGTATAGTGGTATAATGATGTAGTGGTATAGTGATGATAGTGGTATAGTGGTATAGTGATGTAGTGGTATAGTGGTGTAGTGGTATAGTGGTATAGTGATGATAGTGGTATAGTGGTATAGTGGTATAGTGATGATAGTGGTATAGTGGTATAGTGATGATAGTGGTATAGTGGTATAGTGGTATAGTGACGTAGTGGTATAGTGATGATAGTGGTATAGTGGTATAGTGATGTAGTGGTATAGTGGTGTAGTGGTATAGTGGTACAGTGATGATAGTGGTATAGTGGTATAGTGATGTAGTGGTATAGTGATGATAGTGATATTGTGGTATAGTGGTATAGTGATGTAGTGGTATAGCGATGATAGTGGTATAGTGGTATAGTGGTATAGTGATGATAGTGGTATAGTGGTGTAGTGGTATAGTGGTATAGTGGTATAGTGATGAAAGTGGTATAGTGATGATAGTGGTATAGTAGTATAGTGGTATGGTGGTATGGTGGTATAGTGGAATAGTGATGATAGCGGTATAGTGGTATAGTGGTGATAGTGGTATAGTGGTGTAGTGGTATAGTGGTATAGTGGTATAGTGGTGTAGTGGTATAGTGGTATAGTGATGATAGTGGTGTAGTGGTATAGTGGTGTAGTGATGATAGTGGTATAGTGGTATAGTGGTATAGTGGTATAGTGGTATAGTGATGATAGTGGTATAGTAGTATAGTGGTATAGTGGTATGGTGGTATAGTGGAATAGTGATGATATTGGTATAGTGGTATAGTGGTGATAGTGGTATAGTGGTGTAGTGGTATAGTGGTATAGTGGCATAGTGGTTTAGTGGTATAGTGGTATAGTGATGATAGTGGTGTAGTGGTATAGTGGTATAGTGGTATAGTGATGATAGTGGTATAGTGATGATAGTGGTATAGTGGTATAGTGATGATAGTGGTATAGTGGTATAGTGATGATAGTGGTGTATTGGTATAGTGGTGTAGTGGTGTAGTGGTGTAGTGATGATAGTGGTATAGTGGTATAGTGGTATAGTGGTATAGTGATGATAGTGGTATTGTGGTATAGTGATGATAGTGGTATAGTGATGATAGTGGTATAGTGGTATAGTGATGATAGTGGTATAGTGGTATAGTGATGATAGTGGTATAGTGGTGTAGTGGTGTAGTGGTGTAGTGGTATAGTGGTATAGTGGTGTAGTGATGATAGCGGTATAGTGGTATAGTGATGATAGTGGTGTAGTAGTGTAGTGGTATAGTGATGATAGTGGTATAGTGGTACCGTGGTATAGTGATGATAGTGGTATAGTGGTATAGTGATGATAGTGGTATAGTGGTATAGTGTTGTAGTGGTATAGTGATGATAGTGGTATAGTGGTATAGTGGTATAGTGATGTAGTGGTATAGTGATGATAGTGGTATAGTGGTATAGTGGTATAGTGATGATAATGGTATAGTGGTGTAGTGGTATAGTGGTATAGTGATGATAGTGGTATAGTGGTATAGTGGTATAGTGATGATAGTGGTATAGTGGTATAGTGATGATTGTGGTATAGTGGTATAGTGATGATAGTGGTATAGTGGTATAGTGATGGAGTGGTATAGTGATGATAGTGGTATAGTGGTATAGTGGTATAGTGATGTAGTGGTATAGTGATGATAGTGGTATAGTGGTATAGTGATGATAGTGGTGTAGTGGAAAAGTGATGATAGTGGTATAGTGGTATAGTGGTATAGTGGTATAGTGATGATAGTGGTATAGTGATGATAGTGATATAGTGATATAGTGATGATAGTGGTATAGTGGTATAGTGGTATAGTGATGATAGTGGTATAGTGGTATAGTGGTATAGTGATGTAGTGGTATAGTGATGATAGTGGTATAGTGGTATAGTGGTATAGTGGTATAGTGATGTAGTGGTATAGTGATGATAGTGGTATAGTGGCATAGTGGTATAGTGATGATAGTGGTATAGTGGTGTAGTGGTATAGTGGTATAGTGATGATAGTGGTATAGTGGTGTAGTGGTATAGTGGTATAGTGGCATAGTGGTATAGTGGTGTAGTGGTGTAGTGGTATAGTGATGATAGTGGTATAGTGATGATAGTAGTATAGTGGAATAGTGATGATAGTGGTACAGTGGTATATTGGTATAGTGGTATAGTGGTATAGTGGTATAGTGATGATAGTGGTAAAGTGGTATAGTGGTATAGTGATGATAGTGGTATAGTGGTATAGTGATGATAGTGGTATAGTGGTATAGTGGTATAGTGGTATAGTTGTATAGTGATGATAGTGATAGAGTGGTATATTGATGATAGTGGTATAGTGGTATAGTGATGATAGTGGTATAGTGGTATAGTGATGATAGTGGTATAGTGGTGTAGTGGTATAGTGGTATAGTGGTATAGTGGTATAGTGATGATAGTGGTATAGTGGTATAGTGTTGTAGTGGTATAGTGGTATAGTGGTATAGTGATGATAGTGGTATAGTGGTATAGTGATGATAGTGGTATAGTGGAATAGTGATGATAGTGGTATAGTGGTATAGTGGTATAGTGATGATAGTGGTGTAGTGGTGTAGTGGTATAGTGATGATAGTGGTATAGTGGTATAGTGGTATAGTGGTATAGTGATGATAGTGGTATAGTGGTATAGTGGTATAGTGATGATAGTGATATAGTGATATAGTGATGATAGTGGTATAGTGGTATAGTGGTATAGTAATGATAGTGGTATAGTGATGATAGTGTTATAGTGGTGTAGTGGTATAGTGGTATAGTGGTATAGTGATGATAGTGGTATAGTGGTATAGTGGTATAGTGATGTAGTGGTATAGTGATGATAGTGATATTGTGGTATAGTGGTATAGTGATGTAGTGGTATAGTGATGATAGTGGTATAGTGGTATAGTGGTATAGTGATGATAGTGGTATAGTGTTATAGTGGTATAGGGATGATAGTGATGATAGTGGTATAGTGGATAGTGGATAGTGGTATAGTGGTATAGTGATGATAGTGGTATAGTGGTATAATGATGTAGTGGTATAGTGATGATAGTGGTATAGTGGTATAGTGGTATAGTGATGTAGTGGTATAGTGGTGTAGTGGTATAGTGGTATAGTGATGATAGTGGTATAGTGGTATAGTGGTATAGTGATGATAGTGGTATAGTGGTATAGTGATGATAGTGGTATAGTGGTATAGTGGTATAGTGTGTAGTGGTATAGTGATGATAGTGGTATAGTGGTATAGTGATGTAGTGGTATAGTGGTGTAGTGGTATAGTGGTATAGTGATGATAGTGGTATAGTGGTATAGTGGTATAGTGATGTAGTGGTATAGTGATGATAGTGATATTGTGGTATAGTGGTATAGTGATGTAGTGGTATAGTGATGATAGTGGTATAGTGGTATAGTGATGATAGTGGTATAGTGGTATAGTGGTATAGTGATGATAGTGGTATAGTGGTATAGTGGTGTAGTGGTGTAGTGGAATAGTGATGATAGTGGTATAGTGGTATAGTGGTATAGTGGTATAGTGGTATAGTGATGATAGTGGTATAGCGGTATAGTGGTATAGTGGTATAGTGGTAAAGTGGTATAGTGGTATAGTGGTATAGTGATGATAGTGGTATAGTGGTGTAGTGGTACAGTGGTATAGTGGTATAGTGGTATAGTGATGATAGTGGTATAGTGGTATAGTGGTATAGTGGTATAGTGGAATAGTGATGGAAGTGGTATAGTGGTATAGTGGTATAGTGGTATAGTGATGATAGTGGTGTAGTGGTATAGTGATGATAGTGGTATAGTGGTATAGTGATGATAGTGGTATAGTGGTATAGTGGTATAGTGATGATAGTGGTATAGTGGTATAGTGGTATAGTGGAATAGTGATGATAGTGGTATAGTGGTATAGTGGTATAGTGGTATAGTGATGATAGTGGTGTAGTGGTATAGTGATGATAGTGGTATAGTGGTATAGTGGTATAGTGGTATAGGGATGATAGTGATGATAGTGGTATAGTGATGATAGTGGTATAGTGGTATAGTGATGATAGTGGTATAGTGGTATAGTGATGATAGTGGTATAGTGGTTTAGTGATGTAGTGGTATAGTGATGATAGTGGTATAGTGGTATAGTGGTATAGTGATGTAGTGGTATAGTGGTATAGTGATGTAGTGGTATAGTGATGATAGTGGTATAGTGGTATAGTGGTATAGTGATGATAGTGGTATAGTGGTATAGTGATGATAGTGGTATAGTGGTATAGTGATGTAGTGGTATAGTGATGATAGTGGTATAGTGGTATATTGGTATAGTGATGTAGTGGTATAGTGGTGTAGTGGTATAGTGGTACAGTGATGATAGTGGTATAGTGGTATAGTGGTGTAGTGGTATAGTGGTATAGTGGTATAGTGGTGTAGTGGTGTAGTGATGATAGTGGTATAGTGATGATAGTGGTATAGTGGAATAGTGATGATAGTGGTATAGTGATGATAGTGGTATAGTGATGATAGTGGTATAGTGGAATAGTGATGATAGTGGTATAGTTGTATAGTGGTATAGTGGTATAGTGGTATAGTGGTATAGTGATGATAGTGGTATAGTGGTGTAGTGGTATAGTGATGATAGTGGTATAGTGGTGTAGTGGTATAGTGGTATAGTGGTATAGTGGTATAGTGATGAAAGTGGTATAGTGATGATAGTGGTATAGTAGTATAGTGGTATAGTGGTATGGTGGTATAGTGGAATAGTGATGATAGTGGTATAGTGGTATAGTGGTGATAGTGGTATAGTGGTGTAGTGGTATAGTGGTATAGTGGTATAGTGGTGTAGTGGTATAGTGGTATAGTGATGATAGTGGTGTAGTGGTGTAGTGATGATAGTGGTATAGTGGTATAGTGGTATAGTGGTATAGTGGAATAGTGATGATAGTGGTATAGTGGTATAGTGGTGATAGTGGTATAGTGGTGTAGTGGTATAGTCGTATAGTGGTATAGTGGTGTAGTGGTATAGTGGTATAGTGATGATAGTGGTGTAGTGGTATAGTGGTATAGTGGTATAGTGATGATAGTGGTATAGTGATGATAGTGGTATAGTGGTATAGTGATGATAGTGGTATAGTGGTATGGTGGTATAGTGGAATAGTGATGATAGCGGTATAGTGGTGTAGTGATGATAGTGGTATAGTGGTATAGTGATGATAGTGGTATAGTGGTGTAGTGGTGTAGTGGTGTAGTGGTATAGTGGTATAGTGGTGTAGTGATGATAGCGGTATAGTGGTATAGTGATGATAGTGGTGTAGTGGTGTAGTGGTATAGTGATGATAGTGGTATAGTGGTATCGTGGTTTAGTGATGATAGTGGTATAGTGGTATAGTGATGATAGTGGTATAGTGGTATAGTGGTATAGTGGTGTAGTGGTATAGTGATGATAGTGGTATAGTGGTATAGTGGTATCGTGGTATAGTGATGTAGTGGTATAGTGATGATAGTGGTATAGTGGTATAGTGGTATAGGGATGATAATGGTATAGTGGTGTAGTGGTATAGTGGTATAGTGATGATAGTGGTATAGTGGTATAGTGGTATAGTGATGATAGTGGTATAGTGATGATTGTGGTATAGTGGTATAGTGATGATAGTGGTATAGTGGTATAGTGATGTAGTGGTATAATGATGATAGTGGTATAGTGGTATAGTGGTATTGTGATGTAGTGGTATAGTGATGATAGTGGTATAGTGGTATAGTGATGATAGTGGTATAGTGGTATAGTGATGATAGTGGTGTAGTGGAAAAGTGATGATAGTGGTATAGTGGTATAGTGGTACAGTGATGATAGTGGTATAGTGGTATAGTGGTATAGTGATGATAGTGATATAGTGATATAGTGATGATAGTGGTATAGTGGTATAGTGGTATAGTGATGATAGTGGTATAGTGGTATAGTGGTATAGTGATGTAGTGGTATAGTGATGATAGTGGTATAGTGGTATAGTGGTATAGTGGTATAGTGATGTAGTGGTATAGTGATGATAGTGGTATAGTGGCATAGTGGTATAGTGATGATAGTGGTATAGTGGTGTAGTGGTATAGTGGTATAGTGATGATAGTGGTATAGTGGTATAGTGGTGTAGTGGTATAGTGGTATAGTGGCATAGTGGTATAGTGGTGTAGTGGTGTAGTGGTATAGTGATGATAGTGGTATAGTGATGATAGTAGTATAGTGGAATAGTGATGATAGTGGTACAGTGGTATATTGGTATAGTGGTATAGTGGTATAGTGGTATAGTGATGATAGTGGTAAAGTGGTATAGTGGTATAGTGATGATAGTGGTATAGTGGTATAGTGATGATAGTGGTATAGTGGTATAGTGGTATAGTGGTATAGTGATGATAGTGATAGAGTGGTATATTGATGATAGTGGTATAGTGGTATAGTGATGATAGTGGTATAGTGGTATAGTGATGATAGTGGTATAGTGGTGTAGTGGTATAGTGGTATAGTGGTATAGTGGTATAGTGATGATAGTGGTATAGTGGTATAGTGTTGTAGTGGTATAGTGGTATAGTGGTATAGTGGTATAGTGATGATAGTGGTATAGTGGTATAGTGATGATAGTGGTATAGTGGAATAGTGATGATAGTGGTATAGTGGTATAGTGGTATAGTGGTATAGTGATGATAGTGGTATAGTGGTATAGTGATGATAGTGGTGTAGTGGTGTAGTGGTATAGTGATGATAGTGGTATAGTGGTATAGTGGTATAGTGGTATAGTGATGATAGTGGTATAGTGGTATAGTGGTATAATGATGATAGTGATATAGTGATATAGTGATGATAGTGGTATAGTGGTATAGTGGTATAGTGATGATAGTGGTATAGTGATGATAGTGTTATAGTGGTGTAGTGGTATAGTGATGTAGTGGTATAGTGATGATAGTGGTATAGTGGTATAGTGATGATAGTGGTATAGTGGTATAGTGGTATAGTGGTATAGGGATGATAGTGATGATAGTGGTATAGTGATGATAGTGGTATAGTGGTATAGTGATGATAGTGGTATAGTGGTATAGTGATGATAGTGGTATAGTGGTATAATGATGTAGTGGTATAGTGATGATAGTGGTATAGTGGTATAGTGATGTAGTGGTATAGTGGTGTAATGGTATAGTGGTATAGTGATGATAGTGGTATAGTGGTATAGTGGTATAGTGATGATAGTGGTATAGTGGTATAGTGGTATAGTGATGTAGTGGTATAGTGATGATAGTGGTATAGTGGTATAGTGGTATAGTGATGTAGTGGTATAGTGGTGTAGTGGTATAGTGGTACAGTGATGATAGTGGTATAGTGATGTAGTGGTATAGTGATGATAGTGATATTGTGGTATAGTGGTATAGTGATGTAGTGGTATAGCGATGATAGTGGTATAGTGGTATAGTGGTATAGTGATGATAGTGGTATAGTGGTATAGTGGTATAGTGATGATAGTGGTATAGTGGTATAGTGGTATAGTGGTGTAGTGGTGTAGTGGAATAGTGATGATAGTGGTATAGTGGTATAGTGATGATAGTGGTATAGTGGTATAGTGGTATAGTGGTAAAGTGGTATAGTGGTATAGTGGTATATTGATGATAGTGGTATAGTGGTATAGTGGTATAGTGATGATAGTGGTATAGTGGTATAGTGATGATTGTGGTATAGTGGTATAGTGATGATAGTGGTATAGTGGTATAGTGATGTAGTGGTATAGTGATGATAGTGGTATAGTGGTATAGTGATGATAGTGGTATAGTGGTGTAGTGGTATAGTGGTATAGTGGTATAGTGGTATAGTGGTATAGTGATGATAGTGGTGTAGTGGAAAAGTGAATATAGTGGTATAGTGATATAGTGGTATAGTGGTATAGTGATGATAGTGGTGTAGTGGTATAGTGATGATAGTGGTATAGTGGTGTAGTGGTATAGTGGTATAGTGGTATAGTGGTATAGTGATGATAGTGGTATAGTGGTATAGTGTTGTAGTGGTATAGTGGTATAGTGGTATAGTGGTATAGTGATGATAGTGGTATAGTGGTATAGTGATGATAGTGGTATAGTGGAATAGTGATGATAGTGGTATAGTGGTATAGTGGTATAGTGGTATAGTGATGATAGTGGTATAGTGGTATAGTGATGATAGTGGTGTAGTGGTGTAGTGGTATAGTGATGATAGTGGTATAGTGGTATAGTGGTATAGTGGTATAGTGATGATAGTGGTATAGTGGTATAGTGGTATAGTGGTATAGTGATGATAGTGATATTGTGGTATAGTGGTATAGTGATGTAGTGGTATAGTGATGATAGTGGTATAGTGGTATAGTGATGATAGTGGTATAGTGGTATAGTGGTATAGTGGTATAGGGATGATAGTGATGATAGTGGTATAGTGATGATAGTGGTATAGTGGTATAGTGGTATAGTGATGATAGTGGTATAGTGGTATAGTGATGATAGTGGTATAGTGGAATAGTGATGATAGTGGTATAGTGGTATAGTGGTATAGTGGTATAGTGATGATAGTGGTATAGTGGTATAGTGATGATAGTGGTGTAGTGGTGTAGTGGTATAGTGATGATAGTGGTATAGTGGTATAGTGGTATAGTGGTATAGTGATGATAGTGGTATAGTGGTATAGTGGTATAATGATGATAGTGATATAGTGATATAGTGATGATAGTGGTATAGTGGTATAGTGGTATAGTGATGATAGTGGTATAGTGATGATAGTGTTATAGTGGTGTAGTGGTATAGTGATGTAGTGGTATAGTGATGATAGTGGTATAGTGGTATAGTGATGATAGTGGTATAGTGGTATAGTGGTATAGTGGTATAGCGATGATAGTGATGATAGTGGTATAGTGATGATAGTGGTATAGTGGTATAGTGATGATAGTGGTATAGTGGTATAGTGATGATAGTGGTATAGTGGTATAATGATGTAGTGGTATAGTGATGATAGTGGTATAGTGGTATAGTGATGTAGTGGTATAGTGGTGTAGTGGTATAGTGGTATAGTGATGATAGTGGTATAGTGGTATAGTGGTATAGTGATGATAGTGGTATAGTGGTATAGTGGTATAGTGATGTAGTGGTATAGTGATGATAGTGGTATAGTGGTATAGTGGTATAGTGATGTAGTGGTATAGTGGTGTAGTGGTATAGTGGTACAGTGATGATAGTGGTATAGTGATGTAGTGGTATAGTGATGATAGTGATATTGTGGTATAGTGGTATAGTGATGTAGTGGTATAGCGATGATAGTGGTATAGTGGTATAGTGGTATAGTGATGATAGTGGTATAGTGGTATAGTGGTATAGTGATGATAGTGGTATAGTGGTATAGTGGTATAGTGGTGTAGTGGTGTAGTGGAATAGTGATGATAGTGGTATAGTGGTATAGTGATGATAGTGGTATAGTGGTATAGTGGTATAGTGGTATAGTGGTAAAGTGGTATAGTGGTATAGTGGTATATTGATGATAGTGGTATAGTGGTATAGTGGTATAGTGATGATAGTGGTATAGTGGTATAGTGATGATTGTGGTATAGTGGTATAGTGATGATAGTGGTATAGTGGTATAGTGATGTAGTGGTATAGTGATGATAGTGGTATAGTGGTATAGTGATGATAGTGGTATAGTGGTGTAGTGGTATAGTGGTATAGTGGTATAGTGGTATAGTGGTATAGTGATGATAGTGGTGTAGTGGAAAAGTGAATATAGTGGTATAGTGATATAGTGGTATAGTGGTATAGTGATGATAGTGGTGTAGTGGTATAGTGATGATAGTGGTATAGTGGTGTAGTGGTATAGTGGTATAGTGGTATAGTGGTATAGTGATGATAGTGGTATAGTGGTATAGTGTTGTAGTGGTATAGTGGTATAGTGGTATAGTGGTATAGTGATGATAGTGGTATAGTGGTATAGTGATGATAGTGGTATAGTGGAATAGTGATGATAGTGGTATAGTGGTATAGTGGTATAGTGGTATAGTGATGATAGTGGTATAGTGGTATAGTGATGATAGTGGTGTAGTGGTGTAGTGGTATAGTGATGATAGTGGTATAGTGGTATAGTGGTATAGTGGTATAGTGATGATAGTGGTATAGTGGTATAGTGGTATAGTGGTATAGTGATGATAGTGATATTGTGGTATAGTGGTATAGTGATGTAGTGGTATAGTGATGATAGTGGTATAGTGGTATAGTGATGATAGTGGTATAGTGTTATAGTGGTATAGTGGTATAGGGATGATAGTGATGATAGTGGTATAGTGATGATAGTGGTATAGTGGTATAGTGGTATAGTGATGATAGTGGTATAGTGGTATAGTGATGATAGTGGTATAGTGGTATAATGATGTAGTGGTATAGTGATGATAGTGGTATAGTGGTATAGTGGTATAGTGATGTAGTGGTATAGTGGTGTAGTGGTATAGTGGTATAGTGATGATAGTGGTATAGTGGTATAGTGGTATAGTGATGATAGTGGTATAGTGGTATAGTGATGATAGTGGTATAGTGGTATAGTGGTATAGTGATGTAGTGGTATAGTGATGATAGTGGTATAGTGGTATAGTGGTATAGTGGTATAGTAATGATAGTGGTGTAGTGGTATAGTGATGATAGTGGTATAGTGGTGTAGTGGTATAGTGGTATAGTGGTATAGTGGTATAGTGATGATAGTGGTATAGTGGTATAGTGTTGTAGTGGTATAGTGGTATAGTGGTATAGTGGTATAGTGATGATACTGGTATAGTGGTATAGTGATGATAGTGGTATAGTGGAATAGTGATGATAGTGGTATAGTGGTATAGTGGTATAGTGATGATAGTGGTATAGTGGTATAGTGATGATAGTGGTGTAGTGGTTTAGTGGTATAGTGATGATAGTGGTATAGTGGTATAGTGGTATAGTGATGATAGTGGTATAGTGGTATAGTGGTATAGTGGTATAGTGATGATAGTGATATTGTGGTATAGTGGTATAGTGATGTAGTGGTATAGTGATGATAGTGGTATAGTGGTATAGTGATGATAGTGGTATAGTGGTATAGTGGTATAGTGGTATAGGGATGATAGTGATGATAGTGGTATAGTGATGTTAGTGGTATAGTGGTATAGTGGTATAGTGATGATAGTGGTATAGTGGTATAGTGATGATAGTGGTATAGTGGTATAATGATGTAGTGGTATAGTGATGATAGTGGTATAGTGGTATAGTGGTATAGTGATGTAGTGGTATAGTGGTGTAGTGGTATAGTGGTATAGTGATGATAGTGGTATAGTGGTATAGTGGTATAGTGATGATAGTGGTATAGTGGTATAGTGATGATAGTGGTATAGTGGTATAGTGGTATAGTGATGTAGTGGTATAGTGATGATAGTGATATAGTGGTATAGTGGTATAGTGATGTAGTGGTATAGTGGTGATAGTGGTATAGTGGTACAGTGATGATAGTGGTATAGTGGTATAGTGATGTAGTGGTATATTGATGATAGTGATATTGTGGTATAGTGGTATAGTGATGTAGTGGTATAGTGATGATTGTGGTATAGTGGTATAGTTGTATAGTGATGATAGTGGTACAGTGGTATAGTGGTATAGTGATGATAGTGGTATAGTGGTATAGTGGTGTAGTGGTGTAGTGGAATAGTGATGATAGTGGTATAGTGGTATAGTGGTATAGTGGTATAGTGATGATAGTGGTATAGTGGTATAGTGGTATAGTGATGATAGTGGTACAGTGGTATAGTGGTATAGTGATGATAGTGGTATAGTGGTATAGTGGTGTAGTGGAATAGTGATGATAGTGGTATAGTGGTATAGTGGTATAGTGGTATAGTGGTATAGTGATGATAGTGGTATAGTGGTATAGTGGTAAAGTGGTATAGTGGTATAGTGGTATAGTGATGATAGTGGTATAGTGGTGTAGTGGTATAGTGGTATAGTGGTATAGTGGTATAGTGATGATAGTGGTATAGTGGTATAGTGGTATAGTGATGATAGTGGTATAGTGGTATAGTGATGATAGTGGTATAGTGGTATAGTGATGATAGTGGTATAGTGGTATAGTGATGATAGTGGTATAGTGGTATAGTGGTATAGTGGTATAGGGATGATAGTGATGATACTGGTATAGTGATGATAGTGGTATAGTGGTATAGTGGTATAGTGATGATAGTGGTATAGTGGTATAGTGATGATAGTGGTATAGTGGTATAATGATGTAGTGGTATAGTGATGATAGTGGTATAGTGGTATAGTGGTATAGTGATGTAGTGGTATAGTGGTGTAGTGGTATAGTGGTATAGTGATGATAGTGGTATAGTGGTATAGTGGTATAGTGATGATAGTGGTATAGTGGTATAGTGATGATAGTGGTATAGTGGTATAGTGGTATAGTGATGTGGTGGTATAGTGATGATAGTGGTATAGTGGTATAGTGGTATAGTGATGTAGTGGTATAGTGGTGTAGTGGTATAGTGGTACAGTGATGATAGTGGTATAGTGGTATAGTGATGTAGTGGTATAGTGATGATAGTGATATTGTGGTATAGTGGTATAGTGATGTAGTGGTATAGTGATGATTGTGGTATAGTGGTATAGTGGTATAGTGATGATAGTGGTATAGTGGTATAGTGGTATAGTCATGATAGTGGTATAGTGGTATAGTGGTATAGTGGTGTAGTGGTGTAGTGGAATAGTGATGATAGTGGTATAGTGGTATAGTGGTATAGTGGTATAGTGATGATAGTGGTATAGTGGTATAGTGGTATAGTGGTATAGTGGTAAAGTGGTATAGTGGTATAGTGGTATAGTGATGATAGTGGTATAGTGGTGTAGTGGTATAGTGGTATAGTGGTATAGTGGTATAGTGATGATAGTGGTATAGTGGTATAGTGGTATAGTGGTATAGTGGAATAGTGATGATAGTGGTATAGTGGTATAGTGGTATAGTGATGATAGTGGTGTAGTGGTATAGTGATGATAGTGGTATAGTGGTATAGTGATGATAGTGGTATAGTGGTATAGTGGTATAGTGATGATAGTGGTATAGTGGTATAGTGATGATAGTGGTATAGTGGTATAATGATGTAGTGGTATAGAGATGATAGTGGTATAGTGGTATAGTGGTATAGTGATGATAGTGGTATAGTGGTATAGTGATGATAGTGGTATAGTGGTATAGTGGTATAGTGATGTAGTGGTATAGTGATGATAGTGGTATAGTGGTATAGTGGTATAGTGATGTAGTGGTATAGTGGTGTAGTGGTATAGTGGTACAGTGATGATAGTGGTATAGTGGTATAGTGGTATAGTGATGTAGTGGTATAGTGATGATAGTGATATTGTGGTATAGTGGTATAGTGATGTAGTGGTATAGCGATGATAGTGGTATAGTGGTATAGTGGTATAGTGATGATAGTGGTATAGTGGTATAGTGGTATAGTGATGATAGTGGTATAGTGGTATAGTGATGATAGTGGTATAGTGGTATAGTGGTATAGTGGTATAGTGATGATAGTGATAGAGTGGTATATTGATGATAGTGGTATAGTGGTATAGTGATGATAGTGGTATAGTGGTATAGTGATGATAGTGGTATAGTGGTGTAGTGGTATAGTGGTATAGTGGTATAGTGGTATAGTGATGATAGTGGTATAGTGGTATAGTGTTGTAGTGGTATAGTGGTATAGTGGTATAGTGGTATAGTGATGATAGTGGTATAGTGGTATAGTGATGACAGTGGTATAGTGGAATAGTGATGATAGTGGTATAGTGATATAGTGGTATAGTGGTATAGTGATGATAGTGGTATAGTGGTATAGTGATGATAGTGGTGTAGTGGTGTAGTGGTATAGTGATGATAGTGGTATAGTGGTATAGTGGTATAGTGGTATAGTGATGATAGTGGTATAGTGGTATAGTGATGATAGTGATATAGTGATATAGTGATGATAGTGGTATAGTGGTATAGTGGTATAGTGATGATAGTGGTATAGTGATGATAGTGTTATAGTGGTGTAGTGGTATATTGGTATAGTGGTATAGTGATGTAGTGGTATAGTGATGATAGTGATATTGTGGTATAGTGGTATAGTGATGTAGTGGTATAGTGATGATAGTGGTATAGTGGTATAGTGATGATAGTGGTATAGTGGTATAGTGGTATAGTTGTATAGGGATGATAGTGATGATAGTGGTATAGTGATGATAGTGGTATAGTGGTATAGTGATGATAGTGGTATAGTGGTATAGTGATGATAGTGGTATAGTGGTATAATGATGTAGGGGTATAGAGATGATAGTGGTATAGTGGTATAGTGGTATAGTGATGTAGTGGTATAGTGGTATAGTGATGAAATTGGTATAGTGGTATAGTGGTATAGTGGTATAGTGATGATAGTGATAGAGTGGTATATTGATGATAGTGGTATAGTGATGTAGTGGTATAGTGGTGTAGTGGTATAGTGATATAGTGATGATAGTGGTATAGTGGTATAGTGGTATAGTGATGATAGTGGTATAGTGGTATAGTGATGAAATTGGTATAGTGGTATAGTGGTATAGTGATGATAGTGATAGAGTGGTATATTGATGATAGTGGTATAGTGGTATAGTGATGATAGTGGTATAGTGGTATAGTGATGATAGTGGTATAGTGGTGTAGTGGTATAGTGGTATAGTGGTATAGTGATGATAGTGGTATAGTGGTATAGTGTTGTAGTGGTATAGTGGTATAGTGGTATAGTGGTATAGTGATGATAGTGGTATAGTGGTATAGTGATGACAGTGGTATAGTGGAATAGTGATGATAGTGGTATAGTGATATAGTGGTATAGTGGTATAGTGATGATAGTGGTATAGTGGTATAGTGATGATAGTGGTGTAGTGGTGTAGTGGTATAGTGATGATAGTGGTATAGTGGTATAGTGGTATAGTGGTATAGTGATGATAGTGGTATAGTGGTATAGTGATGATAGTGATATAGTGATATAGTGATGATAGTGGTATAGTGGTATAGTGGTATAGTGATGATAGTGGTATAGTGATGATAGTGTTATAGTGGTGTAGTGGTATATTGGTATAGTGGTATAGTGATGTAGTGGTATAGTGATGATAGTGATATTGTGGTATAGTGGTATAGTGATGTAGTGGTATAGTGATGATAGTGGTATAGTGGTATAGTGATGATAGTGGTATAGTGGTATAGTGGTATAGTGGTATAGGGATGATAGTGATGATAGTGGTATAGTGATGATAGTGGTATAGTGGTATAGTGATGATAGTGGTATAGTGGTATAGTGATGATAGTGGTATAGTGGTATAATGATGTAGGGGTATAGAGATGATAGTGGTATAGTGGTATAGTGGTATAGTGATGTAGTGGTATAGTGGTGTAGTGGTATAGTGGTATAGTGATGATAGTGGTATAGTGGTATAGTGGTATAGTGATGATAGTGGTATAGTGGTATAGTGATGATAGTGGTATAGTGGTATAGTGGTATAGTGATGTAGTGGTATAGTGATGATAGTGGTATAGTGGTATAGTGGTATAGTGATGTAGTGGTATAGTGGTGTAGTGGTATAGTGGTACAGTGATGATAGTGGTATAGTGGTATAGTGGTATAGTGATGTAGTGGTATAGTGATGATAGTGATATTGTGGTATAGTGGTATAGTGATGTAGTGGTATAGCGATGATAGTGGTATAGTGGTATAGTGGTATAGTGATGATAGTGGTATAGTGGTATAGTGGTATAGTGATGATAGTGGTATAGTGGTATAGTGGTATAGTGGTGTAGTGGTGTAGTGGAATAGTGATGATAGTGGTATAGTGGTATAGTGGTATAGTGGTATAGTGATGATAGTGGTATAGTGGTATAGTGGTATAGTGGTATAGTGGTAAAGTGGTATAGTGGTATAGTGGTATAGTGATGATAGTGGTATAGTGGTGTAGTGGTATAGTGGTATAGTGGTATAGTGATGATAGTGGTATAGTGGTATAGTGGTATAGTGGAATAGTGATGATAGTGGTATAGTGGTATAGTGGTATAGTGATGATAGTGGTATAGTGGTATAGTGATGATAGTGGTATAGTGGTATAGTGGTATAGTGGTATAGTGGAATAGTGATGATAGTGGTATAGTGGTATAGTGGTATAGTGGTATAGTGGTATAGTGGTATAGTGATGATAGTGGTATAGTGGTATAGTGGTATAGTGATGATAGTGGTATAGTGGTATAGTGATGATAGTGGTATAGTGGTATAGTGGTATAGTGGTATAGTGGTATAGTGGTATAGTGATGATAGTGGTATAGTGGTATAGTGGTATAGTGATGATAGTGGTATAGTGGTATAGTGATGATAGTGGTATAGTGGTATAGTGGTATAGTGGTATAGTGGAATAGTGATGATAGTGGTATAGTGGTATAGTGGTATAGTGATGATAGTGGTGTAGTGGTATAGTGATGATAGTGGTATAGTGGAATAGTGATGATAGTGGTATAGTGATATAGCAGTATAGTGGTATAGTGATGATAGTGGTATAGTGGTATAGTGATGATAGTGGTGTAGTGGTGTAGTGGTATAGTGATGATAGTGGTATAGTGGTATAGTGGTATAGTGGTATAGTGATGATAGTGGTAGAGTGGTATAGTGATGATAGTGATATAGTGATATAGTGATGATAGTGGTATAGTGGTATAGTGGTATAGTGATGATAGTGGTATAGTGATGATAGTGTTATAGTGGTGTAGTGGTATAGTGGTATAGTGGTATAGTGATGTAGTGGTATAGTGATGATAGTGATATTGTGGTATAGTGGTATAGTGATGTAGTGGTATAGTGATGATAGTGGTATAGTGGTATAGTGATGATAGTGGTATAGTGGTATAGTGGTATAGTGGTATAGGGATGATAGTGATGATAGTGGTATAGTGATGATAGTGGTATAGTGGTATAGTGATGATAGTGGTATAGTGGTATAGTGATGATAGTGGTATAGTGGTATAATGATGTAGTGGTATAGAGATGATAGTGGTATAGTGGTATAGTGGTATAGTGATGATAGTGGTATAGTGGTATAGTGATGATAGTGGTATAGTGGTATAGTGGTATAGTGATGTAGTGGTATAGTGATGATAGTGGTATAGTGGTATAGTGGTATAGTGATGTAGTGGTATAGTGGTGTAGTGGTATAGTGGTACAGTGATGATAGTGGTATAGTGGTATAGTGGTATAGTGATGTAGTGGTATAGTGATGATAGTGATATTGTGGTATAGTGGTATAGTGATGTAGTGGTATAGCGATGATAGTGGTATAGTGGTATAGTGGTATAGTGATGATAGTGGTATAGTGGTATAGTGGTATAGTGATGATAGTGGTATAGTGGTATAGTGGTATAGTGGTGTAGTGGTGTAGTGGAATAGTGATGATAGTGGTATAGTGGTATAGTGGTATAGTGATGATAGTGGTATAGTGGTATAGTGGTATAGTGGTATAGTGGTAAAGTGGTATAGTGGTACAGTGGTATAGTGATGATAGTGGTATAGTGGTGTAGTGGTATAGTGGTATAGTGGTATAGTGGTATAGTGATGATAGTGGTATAGTGGTATAGTGGTATAGTGGTATAGTGGAATAGTGATGATAGTGGTATAGTGGTATAGTGGTATAGTGGTATAGTGATGATAGTGGTAAAGTGGTATAGTGGTATAGTGAGGATAGTGGTATAGTGGTATAGTGATGATAGTGGTATAGTGGTATAGTGGTATAGTGGTATAGTGATGATAGTGACAGAGTGGTATATTGATGATAGTGGTATAGTGGTATAGTGATGATAGTGGTATAGTGGTATAGTGGTATAGTGATGATAGTGGTATAGTGATATAGTGGTATAGTGGTATAGTGATGATAGTGGTATAGTGGTATAGTGATGATAGTGGTGTAGTGGTGTAGTGGTATAGTGATGATAGTGGTATAGTGGTATAGTGGTATAGTGGTATAGTGATGATAGTGGTATAGTGGTATAGTGATGATAGTGATATAGTGATATAGTGATGATAGTGGTATAGTGGTATAGTGGTATAGTGATGATAGTGGTATAGTGGTATAGTGATGATAGTGGTATAGTGGTATAGTGGTATAGTGGTATAGTGATGATAGTGATAGAGTGGTATATTGATGATAGTGGTATAGTGGTATAGTGATGATAGTGGTATAGTGGTATAGTGATGATAGTGGTATAGTGGTGTAGTGGTATAGTGGTATAGTGGTATAGTGGTATAGTGATGATAGTGGTATAGTGGTATAGTGTTGTAGTGGTATAGTGGTATAGTGGTATAGTGGTATAGTGATGATAGTGGTATAGTGGTATAGTGATGACAGTGGTATAGTGGAATAGTGATGATAGTGGTATAGTGATATGGTGGTATAGTGGTATAGTGATGATAGTGGTATAGTGGTATAGTGATGATAGTGGTGTAGTGGTGTAGTGGTATAGTGATGATAGTGGTATAGTGGTATAGTGGTATAGTGGTATAGTGATGATAGTGGTATAGTGGTATAGTGATGATAGTGATATAGTGATATAGTGATGATAGTGGTATAGTGGTATAGTGGTATAGTGATGATAGTGGTATAGTGATGATAGTGTTATAGTGGTGTAGTGGTATATTGGTATAGTGGTATAGTGATGTAGTGGTATAGTGATGATAGTGATATTGTGGTATAGTGGTATAGTGATGTAGTGGTATAGTGATGATAGTGGTATAGTGGTATAGTGATGATAGTGGTATAGTGGTATAGTGGTATAGTGGTATAGGGATGATAGTGATGATAGTGGTATAGTGATGATAGTGGTATAGTGGTATAGTGATGATAGTGGTATAGTGGTATAGTGATGATAGTGGTATAGTGGTATAATGATGTAGGGGTATAGAGATGATAGTGGTATAGTGGTATAGTGGTATAGTGATGTAGTGGTATAGTGGTGTAGTGGTATAGTGATATAGTGATGATAGTGGTATAGTGGTATAGTGGTATAGTGATGATAGTGGTATAGTGGTATAGTGATGATAGTGGTATAGTGGTATAGTGGTATAGTGGTATAGTGATGATAGTGATAGAGTGGTATATTGATGATAGTGGTATAGTGGTATAGTGATGATAGTGGTATAGTGGTATAGTGATGATAGTGGTATAGTGGTGTAGTGGTATAGTGGTATAGTGGTATAGTGGTATAGTGATGATAGTGGTATAGTGGTATAGTGTTGTAGTGGTATAGTGGTATAGTGGTATAGTGGTATAGTGATGATAGTGGTATAGTGGTATAGTGATGACAGTGGTATAGTGGAATAGTGATGATAGTGGTATAGTGATATAGTGGTATAGTGGTATAGTGATGATAGTGGTATAGTGGTATAGTGATGATAGTGGTGTAGTGGTGTAGTGGTATAGTGATGATAGTGGTATAGTGGTATAGTGGTATAGTGGTATAGTGATGATAGTGGTATAGTGGTATAGTGATGATAGTGATATAGTGATATAGTGATGATAGTGGTATAGTGGTATAGTGGTATAGTGATGATAGTGGTATAGTGATGATAGTGTTATAGTGGTGTAGTGGTATATTGGTATAGTGGTATAGTGATGTAGTGGTATAGTGATGATAGTGATATTGTGGTATAGTGGTATAGTGATGTAGTGGTATAGTGATGATAGTGGTATAGTGGTATAGTGATGATAGTGGTATAGTGGTATAGTGGTATAGTGGTATAGGGATGATAGTGATGATAGTGGTATAGTGATGATAGTGGTATAGTGGTATAGTGATGATAGTGGTATAGTGGTATAGTGATGATAGTGGTATAGTGGTATAATGATGTAGGGGTATAGAGATGATAGTGGTATAGTGGTATAGTGGTATAGTGATGTAGTGGTATAGTGGTGTAGTGGTATAGTGGTATAGTGATGATAGTGGTATAGTGGTATAGTGGTATAGTGATGATAGTGGTATAGTGGTATAGTGATGATAGTGGTATAGTGGTATAGTGGTATAGTGATGTAGTGGTATAGTGATGATAGTGGTATAGTGGTATAGTGGTATAGTGATGTAGTGGTATAGTGGTGTAGTGGTATAGTGGTACAGTGATGATAGTGGTATAGTGGTATAGTGGTATAGTGATGTAGTGGTATAGTGATGATAGTGATATTGTGGTATAGTGGTATAGTGATGTAGTGGTATAGCGATGATAGTGGTATAGTGGTATAGTGGTATAGTGATGATAGTGGTATAGTGGTATAGTGGTATAGTGATGATAGTGGTATAGTGGTATAGTGGTATAGTGGTGTAGTGGAATAGTGATGATAGTGGTATAGTGGTATAGTGGTATAGTGGTATAGTGATGATAGTGGTATAGTGGTATAGTGGTATAGTGGTATAGTGGTAAAGTGGTATAGTGGTATAGTGGTATAGTGATGATAGTGGTATAGTGGTATAGTGGTATAGTGGTATAGTGGTATAGTGATGATAGTGGTATAGTGGTATAGTGGTATAGTGGTATAGTGGAATAGTGATGATAGTGGTATAGTGGTATAGTGGTATAGTGATGATAGTGGTGTAGTGGTATAGTGATGATAGTGGTATAGTGGTGTAGTGGTATAGTGGTATAGTGGTATAGTGGTATAGTGATGATAGTGGTATAGTGGTATAGTGTTGTAGTGGTATAGTGGTATAGTGGTATAGTGATGATAGTGGTATAGTGGTATAGTGATGATAGTGGTATAGTGGTGTAGTGGTATAGTGGTATAGTGGTATAGTGGTATAGTGATGATAGTGGTATAGTGGTATAGTGTTGTAGTGGTATAGTGGTATAGTGGTATAGTGGTATAGTGATGATAGTGGTATAGTGGTATAGTGATGACAGTGGTATAGTGGAATAGTGATGATAGTGGTATAGTGATATAGTGGTATAGTGGTATAGTGATGATAGTGGTATAGTGGTATAGTGATGATAGTGGTGTAGTGGTGTAGTGGTATAGTGATGATAGTGGTATAGTGGTATAGTGGTATAGTGGTATAGTGATGATAGTGGTATAGTGGTATATCGATGATAGTGATATAGTGATATAGTGATGATAGTGGTATAGTGGTATAGTGGTATAGTGATGATAGTGGTATAGTGATGATAGTGTTATAGTGGTGTAGTGGTATATTGGTATAGTGGTATAGTGACGTAGTGGTATAGTGATGATAGTGATATTGTGGTATAGTGGTATAGTGGTATAGGGATGATAGTGATGATAGTGGTATAGTGATGATAGTGGTATAGTGGTATAGTGATGATAGTGGTATAGTGGTATAGTGATGATAGTGGTATAGTGGTATAATGATGTAGGGGTATAGAGATGATAGTGGTATAGTGGTATAGTGGTATAGTGGTATAGTGATGATAGTGGTATAGTGGTATAGTGGTATAGTGGTATAGTGGAATAGTGATGATAGTGGTATAGTGGAATAGTGATGATAGTGGTATAGTGGTATAGTGTTGTAGTGGTATAGTGGTATAGTGGTATAGTGATGATAGTGGTATAGTGGTATAGTGATGATAGTGGTATAGTGGAATAGTGATGATAGTGGTATAGTGGTATAGTGGTATAGTGGTATAGTGATGATAGTGGTATAGTGGTATAGTGATGATAGTGGTGTAGTGGTGTAGTGGTATAGTGATGATAGTGGTATAGTGGTATAGTGGTATAGTGGTATAGTGATGATAGTGGTATAGTGGTATAGTGGTATAGTGATGATAGTGATATTGTGGTATAGTGGTATAGTGATGTAGTGGTATAGTGACGATAGTGGTATAGTGGTATAGTGATGATAGTGGTATAGTGGTATAGTGGTATAGTGGTATAGGGATGATAGTGATGATAGTGGTATAGTGATGATAGTGGTATAGTGGTATAGTGGTATAGTGATGATAGTGGTATAGTGGTATAGTGATGATAGTGGTATAGTGGTATAATGATGTAGTGGTATAGTGATGATAGTGGTATAGTGGTATAGTGGTATAGTGATGTAGTGGTATAGTGGTGTAGTGGTATAGTGGTATAGTGATGATAGTGGTATAGTGGTATAGTGGTATAGTGATGATAGTGGTATAGTGGTATAGTGATGATAGTGGTATAGTGGTATAGTGGTATAGTGATGTAGTGGTATAGTGATGATAGTGGTATAGTGGTATAGTGGTATAGTGATGTAGTGGTATAGTGGTGTAGTGGTATAGTGGTACAGTGATGATAGTGGTATAGTGGTATAGTGATGTAGTGGTATAGTGATGATAGTGATATTGTGGTATAGTTGTATAGTGATGTAGTGGTATAGTGATGATTGTGGTATTGTGGTATTGTGGTATAGTGATGACAGTGGTATAGTGGTATAGTGGTATAGTGAAGATAGTGGTATAGTGGTATAGTGGTGTAGTGGAATAGTGATGATAGTGGTATAGTGGTATAGTGGTATAGTGGTATAGTGGTATAGTGATGATAGTGGTATAGTGGTATAGTGGTAAAGTGGTATAGTGGTATAGTGGTATAGTGATGATAGTGGTATAGTGGTGTAGTGGTATAGTGGTATAGTGGTATAGTGATGATAGTGGTATAGTGGTATAGTGGTATAGTGGTATAGTGGTATAGTGGAATAGTGATGATGGTGGTATAGTGTTATAGTGGTATAGTGATGATAGTGGTATAGTGGTATAGTGTTGTAGTGGTATAGTGTTATAGTGGTATAGTGGTATAGTGATGATAGTGGTATAGTGGTGTAGTGGTATAGTGGTATAGTGGTATAGTGGTATAGTGATGATAGTGGTATAGTGGTATAGTGGTATAGTGGTATATTGGAATAGTGATGATAGTGGTATAGTGGTATAGTGATGATTGTGGTATTGTGGTATTGTGGTATAGTGATGATAGTGGTATAGTGGTATAGTGGTATAGTGAAGATAGTGGTATAGTGGTATAGTGGTGTAGTGGAATAGTGATGATAGTGGTATAGTGGTATAGTGGTATAGTGGTATAGTGGTATAGTGATGATAGTGGTATAGTGGTATAGTGGTAAAGTGGTATAGTGGTATAGTGGTATAGTGATGATAGTGGTATAGTGGTGTAGTGGTATAGTGGTATAGTGGTATAGTGATGATAGTGGTATAGTGGTATAGTGGTATAGTGGTATAGTGGTATAGTGGAATAGTGATGATGGTGGTATAGTGTTATAGTGGTATAGTGATGATAGTGGTATAGTGGTATAGTGTTGTAGTGGTATAGTGTTATAGTGGTATAGTGGTATAGTGATGATAGTGGTATAGTGGTGTAGTGGTATAGTGGTATAGTGGTATAGTGGTATAGTGATGATAGTGGTATAGTGGTATAGTGGTATAGTGGTATAGTGGAATAGTGATGATAGTGGTATAGTGGTATAGTGATGTAGTGGTATAGTGGTGTAGTGGTATAGTGGTAGAGTGATGATAGTGGTATAGTGGTATAGTGGTATAGTGATGTAGTGGTATAGTGATGATAGTGATATTGTGGTATAGTGGTATAGTGATGTAGTGGTATAGCGATGATAGTTGTATAGTGGTATAGTGGTATAGTGATGATAGTGGTATAGTGGTATAGTGGTATAGTGATGATAGTGGTATAGTGGTATAGTGGTATAGTGGTGTAGTGGTGTAGTGGAATAGTGATGATAGTGGTATAGTGGTATAGTGGTATAGTGGTATAGTGATGATAGTGGTATAGTGGTATAGTGGTATAGTGGTATAGTGGTAAAGTGGTATAGTGGTATAGTGGTATAGTGATGATAGTGGTATAGTGGTGTAGTGGTATAGTGGTATAGTGGTATAGTGGTATAGTGATGATAGTGGTATAGTGGTATAGTGGTATAGTGGAATAGTGATGATAGTGGTATAGTGGAATAGTGATGATAGTGGTATAGTGGTATAGTGATGTAGTGGTATAGTGGTATAGTGATGATAGTGGTATAGTGGTATAGTGATGATAGTGGTATAGTGGTATAGTGGTATAGTGATGTAGTGGTATAGTGATGATAGTGGTATAGTGGTATAGTGGTATAGTGATGTAGTGGTATAGTGATGATAGTGGTATAGTGGTATAGTGGTATAGTGATGATAATGGTATAGTGGTGTAGTGGTATAGTGGTATAGGGATGATAGTGGTATAGTGGTATAGTGGTATAGTGATGATAGTGGTATAGTGGTATAGTGATGATAGTGGTATAGTGGTATAGTGATGTTAGTGGTATAGTGGTATAGTGATGTAGTGGTATAGTGATGATAGTGGTATAGTGGTATAGTGGTATAGTGATGTAGTGGTATAGTGATGATAGTGGTATAGTGGTATAGTGATGATAGTGGTATAGTGGTATAGTGATGATAGTGGTATAGTGGTGTAGTGGAAAAGTGATGATAGTGGTATAGTGGTATAGTGGTATAGTGGTATAGTGATGATAGTGGTATAGTGGTATAGTGGTATAGTGATGATAGTGGTATAGTGGTATAGTGATGATAGTGGTATAGTGGTATAGTGGTATAGTGGTATAGTGATGATAGTGGTATAGTGGTATAGTGATGATAGTGGTATAGTGGTATAGTGATGATAGTGGTATAGTGGTATAGTGATGATAGTGGTATAGTGGTATAGTGGTATAGTGATGTAGTGATATAGTGATGATAGTGGTATAGTGGTATAGTGGTATAGTGATGATAGTGGTATAGTGGTATAGTGGTATAGTGATGATAGTGGTATAGTGGTATAGTGGTATAGTGATGTAGTGGTATAGTGATGATAGTGGTATAATGGTATAGTGGTATAGTGATGTAGTGGTATAGTGATGATAGTGGTATAGTGGTATAGTGGTATAGTGATGATAGTTGTATAGTGGTATAGTGGTATAGTGGTATAGTGATGATAGTGGTATAGTGGTATAGTGGTATAGTGATGATAGTGGTATAGTGCTATAGTGGTATAGTGATGTAGTGGTATAGTGATGATAGTGGTATAGTTGTATAGTGTTATAGTGATGTAGTGGTATAGTGATGATAGTGGTATAGTTGTATAGTGGTATAGTGATGATAGTGGTATAGTGGTGTAGTAGTATAGTGGTATAGTGATGATAGTGGTATAGTGGTATAGTGGTATAGTGATGATAGTGGTATAGTGGTATAGTGATGATAGTGGTATAGTGGTATAGTGGTATAGTGATGATAGAAGTATAGTGGTATAGTGATATAGTTGTATAGTGATGATAGTGGTATAGTGGTATAGTGATGATAGTGGTATAGTGGTATAGTGATGATATAGTGGTATAGTGGTATAGTGGTATAGTGGTATAGTGATGATAGTGGTATAGTGGTTTAGTGGTATAGTGATGATAGTGGTATAGTAGTGTAGTGGTATAGTGGTATAGTGGTATAAGCTAACTAAAAAGCAGCCTTCGCAAATGGAGGATGGCTTTCACTTCAGCAGTAATAAATTTATGAACTTCTTTGAGGAAAAGATCATGATCATTAGAAAGCAAATTACAGACTCCTCTTTAAATCTGGGTATTCCTCCAAAGCTCCATTGTCCTGAGTCTGCACAACTCTGCCAGGACCTAGGATCAAGGGAGATACTAAAGTGTTTTAGTACTATATCTCTTGACGCAATGATGAAAATAATCATGGCCTCCAAACCCTCAAGCTGCATACTGGACCCTATTCCAACTAAACTACTGAAAGAGCTGCTTCCTGTGCTTGGCCCTCCTATGTTGAACATAATAAACGGCTCTCTATCCACCGGATGTGTACCAAGCTCACTAAAAGTGGCAGTAATAAAGCCTCTCTTGAAAAAGCCGAATCTTGATCCAGAAATTATAAAAAACTATCGGCCTATATCGAATCTTCCATTCCTCTCCAAAATTTTAGAAAAAGCTGTTGCACAGCAACTGACTGCCTTCCTGAAGACAAACAATGTATACGAAACGCTTCAGTCTGGTTTTAGACCCCATCATAGCACTGAGACTGCACTTGTGAAGGTGGTAAATGACCTTTTAATGACGTCAGACCGAGGCTCTGCATCTGTCCTCGTGCTCCTAGATCTTCCTAGATCTTAGTGCCGCTTTTGATACCATCGATCACCACATTCTTTTGGAGAGATTGGAAACCCAAATTGGTCTACATGGACAAGTTCTGGCCTGGTTTAGATCTTATCTGTCGGAAAGATATCAGTTTGTCTCTGTGAATGGTTTGTCCTCTGACAAATCAATTGTAAATTTCGGTGTTCCTCAAGGTTCCGTTTTAGGACCACTATTGTTTTCACTATATATTTTACCTCTTGGGGATGTCATTCGAAAACATAATGTTAAATTTCACTGCTATGCAGACGACACACAGCTGTACATTTCAATGAAACATGGTGAAGCCCCAAAATTGCCCTCGCTAGAAGCCTGTGTTTCAGACATAAAGAAGTGGATGGCTGCAAACTTTCTACTTTTAAACTCGGACAAAACAGAGATGCTTGTTCTAGGTCCCAAGAAACAAAGAGATCTTCTGTTGAATCTGACAATTAATCTGGATGGTTGTACAGTCGTCTCAAATAAAACTGTGAAGGACCTCGGCGTTACTCTGGACCCTGATCTCTCTTTTGAAGAACATATCAAGACTGTTTCAAGGACAGCTTTTTTCCATCTACGTAACATTGCAAAAATCAGAAATTTTCTGTCCAAAAATGACGCAGAAAAATTAATCCATGCTTTTGTTACTTCTAGGCTGGACTACTGCAATGCTCTACTTTCCGGCTACCCGGATAAAGCACTAAATAAACTTCAGTTAGTGCTAAATACGGCTGCTAGAATCCTGACTAGAACCAAAAAATTTGATCATATTACTCCAGTGTTAGCCTCCCTACACTGGCTTCCTGTTAAGGCAAGGGCTGATTTCAAGGTTTTACTGCTAACCTACAAAGCATTACATGGGCTTGCTCCTACCTATCTTTCCGATTTGGTCCTGCCGTACATACCTACACGTACGCTACGGTCACAAGACGCAGGCCTCCTAATTGTCCCTAGAATTTCTAAGCAAACGGCTGGAGGGAGGGCTTTCTCCTATAGAGCTCCATTTTTATGGAATGGTCTGCCTACCAATGTGAGAGACGCAGACTCAGTCTCAACCTTTAAGTCTTTACTGAAGACTTATCTCTTCAGTAGGTCCTATGATTAAGTATAGTCTGGCCCAGGAGTGTGAAGGTGAACGGAAAGGCTGGAGCAACGAACCGCCCTTGCTGTCTCTGCCTTGCCGGTTCCCCTCTTTCCACTGGGATTCTCTGCCTCTAACCCTTTTACAGAGGCTGAGTCACTGGCCTACTGGTGTTCTTCCATGCCGTCCATGGGAGGGGTGCGTCACTTGAGTGGGTTGAGTCACTGACGTGGTCTTCCTGTCTGGGTTGGCGCCCCCCCCCCCCCCCCCTTGGGTTGTGCCATGGCGGAGATCGTTGTGGGCTATACTCGGCCTTGTCTTAGGACGGTAAGTTGGTGGTTGGAGACATCCCTCTAGTGGTGTGGGGGCTGTGCTTTGGCAAAGTGGGTGGGGTTATATCCTGCCTGTTTGGCCCTGTCCGGGGGTATCATCGGATGGGGCCACAGTGTCTTCTGATCCCTCCTGTCTCAGCCTCCAGTATTTATGCTGCAGTAGTTTATGTGTCGGGGGGCTAGGGTCAGTCTGTTACATCTGGAGTATTTCTCTTGTCTTATCCGGTGTCCTGTGTGTATTTAAATATGCTCTCTCTAATTCTCTCTTTCTCTCTTTCTGTCTTTCTCTCGGAGGACCTGAGCCCTAGGACCATGCCTCAGGACTACCTGGTATGATGACTCCTTGCTGTCCCCAGTCCACCTGGCCGTGCTGCTGCTCCAGTTTCAACTGTTCTGCCTGCGGCTATGGAACCCTGACCTGTTCACCGGAAGTGCTTGTTGCACCCTCGACAACTACTATGATTATTATTATTTGACCATGCTGGTCATTTATGAACATTTTAACATTTTAACATTTTGACCATGTTCTGTTATAATATCCACCCTGCACAGCCAGAAGAGGACTGGCCACCCCTCATAGCCTGGTTCCTCTCTAGGTTTCTTCCTAGGTTTTTGGCCTTTCTAGGGAGTTTTTCCTAGGGAGTTTTTCCTAGCCACCGTGCTTCTTTCACATGCTTTGCTTGCTGTTTGGGGTTTTAGGCTGGGTTTCTGTACAGCACTTTGAGAATATCAGCTGATGTACGAAGGGCTATATAAAAATAAATTTGATTTAAATTTGATTTGTATAGTGGTATAGTGATGAAAGTGGTATAGTGATGATAGTGGTATAGTAGTATAGTGGTATAGTGGTATGGTGGTATAGTGGAATAGTGATGATAGCGGTATAGTGGTATAGTGGTGATAGTGGTATAGTGGTGTAGTGGTATAGTGGTATAGTGGTATAGTGGTGTAGTGATATAGTGGTATAGTGATGATAGTGGTGTAGTGGTATAGTGGTGTAGTGATGATAGTGGTATAGTGGTATAGTGATGATAGTGGTATAGTGGTGTAGTGGAGTGATGAAGTGGTATAGTGGTATAGTGGTATAGTGATGATAGTGGGATAGTGGTATAGTGGTATAGTGATGATAGTGGTATAGTGGTATAGTGATGATAGTGGTATAGTGGTATAGTGGTATAGTGGTATAGTGATGATAGTGATATAGTGGTATAGTGATGATAGTGGTATAGTGGTATAGTGCTATAGTGATGATAGTGGTATAGTGGTATAGTGATGATAGTGGTATAGTGGTATAGTGGTATAGTGATGTAGTGATATAGTGATGATAGTGGTATAGTGGTATAGTGGTATAGTGATGATAGTGGTATAGTGGTATAGTGGTATAGTGATGATAGTGGTATAGTGGTATAGTGGTATAGTGATGTAGTGGTATAGTGATGATAGTGGTATAATGGTATAGTGGTATAGTGATGTAGTGGTATAGTGATGATAGTGGTATAGTGGTATAGTGGTATAGTGATGATAGTGGTATAGTGGTGTAGTGGTATAGTGGTATAGTGATGATAGTGGTATAGTGGTATAGTGGTATAGTGATGATAGTGGTATAGTGGTATAGTGATGATAGTGGTATAGTGGTATAGTGGTATAGTGGTATAGTGATGATAGTGGTATAGTGGTATAGTGATGTAGTGGTATAGTGATGATAGTGGTATAGTGGTATAGTGGTATAGTGGTATAGTGATGATAGTGGTATAGTGGTATAGTGATGTAGTGGTATAGTGATGATAGTGGTATAGTGGTATAGTGATGTAGTGGTATAGTGATGATAGTGGTATAGTGGTATAGTGATGATAGTGGTATAGTGGTATAGTGATGATAGTGCTATAGTGGTGTAGTGGTATAGTGGTATAGTGGTATAGTGGTATAGTGATGATAGTGGTATAGTGGTATAGTGATGTAGTGGTATAGTGATGATAGTGGTATAGTGGTATAGTGGTATAGTGATGATAGTGGTATAGTGGTGTAGTGGTATAGTGGTATAGTGATGTAGTGGTATAGTGATGATAGTGGTATAGTGTTATAGTGGTATAGTGATGATAGTGGTATATCGGTATAGTGGTATAGTGGTATAGTGATGATAGTGGTATAGTGGTATAGTGGTATAGTGGTATAGTGATGATAGTGGTATAGTGCTATAGTGGTATAGTGATGTAGTGGTATAGTGATGATAGTGGTATAGTTGTATAGTGGTATAGTGATGTAGTGGTATAGTGATGATAGTGGTATAGTGGTATAGTGGTATAGTGATGATAGTGGTATAGTGGTGTAGTGGTATAGTGGTATAGTGATGATAGTGGTATAGTGGTATAGTGGTATAGTGATGATAGTGGTATAGTGGTATAGTGATGATAGTGGTATAGTGGTATAGTGGTATAGTGATGATAGAAGTATAGTGGTATAGTGATGATAGTGATATAGTTGTATAGTGATGATAGTGGTATAGTGGTATAGTGATGATAGTGGTATAGTGGTATAGTGATGATATAGTATTATAGTGGTATAGTGGTATAGTGGTATAGTGATGATAGTGGTATAGTGGTGTAGTGGTATAGTGATGATAGTGGTATAGTGGTGTAGTGGTATAGTGGTATAGTGGTATAGTGGTATAGTGATGAAAGTGGTATAGTGATGATAGTGGTATAGTAGTATAGTGGTATAGTGGTATGGTGGTATAGTGGAATAGTGATGATAGCGGTATAGTGGTATAGTGGTGATAGTGGTATAGTGGTGTAGTGGTATAGTGGTATAGTGGTATAGTGGTGTAGTGGTATAGTGGTATAGTGATGATAGTGGTGTAGTGGTATAGTGGTGTAGTGATGATAGTGGTATAGTGGTATAGTGATGATAGTGGTATAGTGGTGTAGTGGAAAAGTGATGATAGTGGTATAGTGGTATAGTGGTATAGTGATGATAGTGGGATAGTGGTATAGTGGTATAGTGATGATAGTGGTATAGTGGTATAGTGATGATAGTGGTATAGTGGTATAGTGGTATAGTGGTATAGTGATGATAGTGATATAGTGGTATAGTGATGATAGTGGTATAGTGGTATAGTGCTATAGTGATGATAGTGGTATAGTGGTATAGTGATGATAGTGGTATAGTGGTATAGTGGTATAGTGATGTAGTGATATAGTGATGATAGTGGTATAGTGGTATAGTGGTATAGTGATGATAGTGGTATAGTGGTATAGTGGTATAGTGATGATAGTGGTATAGTGGTATAGTGGTATAGTGATGTAGTGGTATAGTGATGATAGTGGTATAATGGTATAGTGGTATAGTGATGTAGTGGTATAGTGATGATAGTGGTATAGTGGTATAGTGGTATAGTGATGATAGTGGTATAGTGGTGTAGTGGTATAGTGGTATAGTGATGATAGTGGTATAGTGGTATAGTGGTATAGTGATGATAGTGGTATAGTGGTATAGTGATGATAGTGGTATAGTGGTATAGTGGTATAGTGGTATAGTGATGATAGTGGTATAGTGGTATAGTGATGTAGTGGTATAGTGATGATAGTGGTATAGTGGTATAGTGGTATAGTGGTATAGTGATGATAGTGGTATAGTGGTATAGTGATGTAGTGGTATAGTGATGATAGTGGTATAGTGGTATAGTGATGTAGTGGTATAGTGATGATAGTGGTATAGTGGTATAGTGATGATAGTGGTATAGTGGTATAGTGATGATAGTGCTATAGTGGTGTAGTGGTATAGTGGTATAGTGGTATAGTGGTATAGTGATGATAGTGGTATAGTGGTATAGTGATGTAGTGGTATAGTGATGATAGTGGTATAGTGGTATAGTGGTATAGTGATGATAGTGGTATAGTGGTGTAGTGGTATAGTGGTATAGTGATGTAGTGGTATAGTGATGATAGTGGTATAGTGTTATAGTGGTATAGTGATGATAGTGGTATATCGGTATAGTGGTATAGTGGTATAGTGATGATAGTGGTATAGTGGTATAGTGGTATAGTGGTATAGTGATGATAGTGGTATAGTGCTATAGTGGTATAGTGATGTAGTGGTATAGTGATGATAGTGGTATAGTTGTATAGTGGTATAGTGATGTAGTGGTATAGTGATGATAGTGGTATAGTGGTATAGTGGTATAGTGATGATAGTGGTATAGTGGTGTAGTGGTATAGTGGTATAGTGATGATAGTGGTATAGTGGTATAGTGGTATAGTGATGATAGTGGTATAGTGGTATAGTGATGATAGTGGTATAGTGGTATAGTGGTATAGTGATGATAGAAGTATAGTGGTATAGTGATGATAGTGATATAGTTGTATAGTGATGATAGTGGTATAGTGGTATAGTGATGATAGTGGTATAGTGGTATAGTGATGATATAGTATTATAGTGGTATAGTGGTATAGTGGTATAGTGATGATAGTGGTATAGTGGTGTAGTGGTATAGTGATGATAGTGGTATAGTGGTGTAGTGGTATAGTGGTATAGTGGTATAGTGGTATAGTGATGAAAGTGGTATAGTGATGATAGTGGTATAGTAGTATAGTGGTATAGTGGTATGGTGGTATAGTGGAATAGTGATGATAGCGGTATAGTGGTATAGTGGTGATAGTGGTATAGTGGTGTAGTGGTATAGTGGTATAGTGGTATAGTGGTGTAGTGGTATAGTGGTATAGTGGTATAGTGGTGTAGTGATGATAGTGGTATAGTGGTATAGTGATGATAGTGGTATAGTGGTGTAGTGGAAAAGTGATGATAGTGGTATAGTGGTATAGTGGTATAGTGATGATAGTGGGATAGTGGTATAGTGGTATAGTGATGATAGTGGTATAGTGGTATAGTGATGATAGTGGTATAGTGGTATAGTGGTATAGTGGTATAGTGATGATAGTGATATAGTGGTATAGTGATGATAGTGGTATAGTGGTATAGTGCTATAGTGATGATAGTGGTATAGTGGTATAGTGATGATAGTGGTATAGTGGTATAGTGGTATAGTGATGTAGTGATATAGTGATGATAGTGGTATAGTGGTATAGTGGTATAGTGATGATAGTGGTATAGTGGTATAGTGGTATAGTGATGATAGTGGTATAGTGGTATAGTGGTATAGTGATGTAGTGGTATAGTGATGATAGTGGTATAATGGTATAGTGGTATAGTGATGTAGTGGTATAGTGATGATAGTGGTATAGTGGTATAGTGGTATAGTGATGATAGTGGTATAGTGGTGTAGTGGTATAGTGGTATAGTGATGATAGTGGTATAGTGGTATAGTGGTATAGTGATGATAGTGGTATAGTGGTATAGTGATGATAGTGGTATAGTGGTATAGTGGTATAGTGGTATAGTGATGATAGTGGTATAGTGGTATAGTGATGTAGTGGTATAGTGATGATAGTGGTATAGTGGTATAGTGGTATAGTGGTATAGTGATGATAGTGGTATAGTGGTATAGTGATGTAGTGGTATAGTGATGATAGTGGTATAGTGGTATAGTGATGTAGTGGTATAGTGATGATAGTGGTATAGTGGTATAGTGATGATAGTGGTATAGTGGTATAGTGATGATAGTGCTATAGTGGTGTAGTGGTATAGTGGTATAGTGGTATAGTGGTATAGTGATGATAGTGGTATAGTGGTATAGTGATGTAGTGGTATAGTGATGATAGTGGTATAGTGGTATAGTGGTATAGTGATGATAGTGGTATAGTGGTGTAGTGGTATAGTGGTATAGTGATGTAGTGGTATAGTGATGATAGTGGTATAGTGTTATAGTGGTATAGTGATGATAGTGGTATATCGGTATAGTGGTATAGTGGTATAGTGATGATAGTGGTATAGTGGTATAGTGGTATAGTGGTATAGTGATGATAGTGGTATAGTGCTATAGTGGTATAGTGATGTAGTGGTATAGTGATGATAGTGGTATAGTTGTATAGTGGTATAGTGATGTAGTGGTATAGTGATGATAGTGGTATAGTGGTATAGTGGTATAGTGATGATAGTGGTATAGTGGTGTAGTGGTATAGTGGTATAGTGATGATAGTGGTATAGTGGTATAGTGGTATAGTGATGATAGTGGTATAGTGGTATAGTGATGATAGTGGTATAGTGGTATAGTGGTATAGTGATGATAGAAGTATAGTGGTATAGTGATGATAGTGATATAGTTGTATAGTGATGATAGTGGTATAGTGGTATAGTGATGATAGTGGTATAGTGGTATAGTGATGATATAGTATTATAGTGGTATAGTGGTATAGTGATGATAGTGGTATAGTGGTGTAGTGGTATAGTGATGATAGTGGTATAGTGGTGTAGTGGTATAGTGGTATAGTGGTATAGTGGTATAGTGATGAAAGTGGTATAGTGATGATAGTGGTATAGTAGTATAGTGGTATAGTGGTATGGTGGTATAGTGGAATAGTGATGATAGCGGTATAGTGGTATAGTGGTGATAGTGGTATAGTGGTGTAGTGGTATAGTGGTATAGTGGTATAGTGGTGTAGTGGTATAGTGGTATAGTGATGATAGTGGTGTAGTGGTATAGTGGTGTAGTGATGATAGTGGTATAGTGGTATAGTGATGATAGTGGTATAGTGGTGTAGTGGAAAAGTGATGATAGTGGTATAGTGGTATAGTGGTATAGTGATGATAGTGGGATAGTGGTATAGTGGTATAGTGATGATAGTGGTATAGTGGTATAGTGATGATAGTGGTATAGTGGTATAGTGGTATAGTGGTATAGTGATGATAGTGATATAGTGGTATAGTGATGATAGTGGTATAGTGGTATAGTGCTATAGTGATGATAGTGGTATAGTGGTATAGTGATGATAGTGGTATAGTGGTATAGTGGTATAGTGATGTAGTGATATAGTGATGATAGTGGTATAGTGGTATAGTGGTATAGTGATGATAGTGGTATAGTGGTATAGTGGTATAGTGATGATAGTGGTATAGTGGTATAGTGGTGTAGTGATGTAGTGGTATAGTGATGATAGTGGTATAATGGTATAGTGGTATAGTGATGTAGTGGTATAGTGATGATAGTGGTATAGTGGTATAGTGGTATAGTGATGATAGTGGTATAGTGGTGTAGTGGTATAGTGGTATAGTGATGATAGTGGTATAGTGGTATAGTGGTATAGTGATGATAGTGGTATAGTGGTATAGTGATGATAGTGGTATAGTGGTATAGTGGTATAGTGGTATAGTGATGATAGTGGTATAGTGGTATAGTGATGTAGTGGTATAGTGATGATAGTGGTATAGTGGTATAGTGGTATAGTGGTATAGTGATGATAGTGGTATAGTGGTATAGTGATGTAGTGGTATAGTGATGATAGTGGTATAGTGGTATAGTGATGTAGTGGTATAGTGATGATAGTGGTATAGTGGTATAGTGATGATAGTGGTATAGTGGTATAGTGATGATAGTGCTATAGTGGTGTAGTGGTATAGTGGTATAGTGGTATAGTGGTATAGTGATGATAGTGGTATAGTGGTATAGTGATGTAGTGGTATAGTGATGATAGTGGTATAGTGGTATAGTGGTATAGTGATGATAGTGGTATAGTGGTGTAGTGGTATAGTGGTATAGTGATGTAGTGGTATAGTGATGATAGTGGTATAGTGTTATAGTGGTATAGTGATGATAGTGGTATATCGGTATAGTGGTATAGTGGTATAGTGATGATAGTGGTATAGTGGTATAGTGGTATAGTGGTATAGTGATGATAGTGGTATAGTGCTATAGTGGTATAGTGATGTAGTGGTATAGTGATGATAGTGGTATAGTTGTATAGTGGTATAGTGATGTAGTGGTATAGTGATGATAGTGGTATAGTGGTATAGTGGTATAGTGATGATAGTGGTATAGTGGTGTAGTGGTATAGTGGTATAGTGATGATAGTGGTATAGTGGTATAGTGGTATAGTGATGATAGTGGTATAGTGGTATAGTGATGATAGTGGTATAGTGGTATAGTGGTATAGTGATGATAGAAGTATAGTGGTATAGTGATGATAGTGATATAGTTGTATAGTGATGATAGTGGTATAGTGGTATAGTGATGATAGTGGTATAGTGGTATAGTGATGATATAGTATTATAGTGGTATAGTGGTATAGTGGTATAGTGATGATAGTGGTATAGTGGTGTAGTGGTATAGTGATGATAGTGGTATAGTGGTGTAGTGGTATAGTGGTATAGTGGTATAGTGGTATAGTGATGAAAGTGGAATAGTGATGATAGTGGTATAGTAGTATAGTGGTATAGTGGTATGGTGGTATAGTGGAATAGTGATGATAGCGGTATAGTGGTATAGTGGTGATAGTGGAATAGTGGTGTAGTGGTATAGTGGTATAGTGGTATAGTGGTGTAGTGGTATAGTGGTATAGTGGTATAGTGGTGTAGTGATGATAGTGGTATAGTGGTATAGTGATGATAGTGGTATAGTGGTGTAGTGGAAAAGTGATGATAGTGGTATAGTGGTATAGTGGTATAGTGATGATAGTGGGATAGTGGTATAGTGGTATAGTGATGATAGTGGTATAGTGGTATAGTGATGATAGTGGTATAGTGGTATAGTGGTATAGTGGTATAGTGATGATAGTGATATAGTGGTATAGTGATGATAGTGGTATAGTGGTATAGTGCTATAGTGATGATAGTGGTATAGTGGTATAGTGATGATAGTGGTATAGTGGTATAGTGGTATAGTGATGTAGTGATATAGTGATGATAGTGGTATAGTGGTATAGTGGTATAGTGATGATAGTGGTATAGTGGTATAGTGGTATAGTGATGATAGTGGTATTGTGGTATAGTGGTATAGTGATGTAGTGGTATAGTGATGATAGTGGTATAATGGTATAGTGGTATAGTGATGTAGTGGTATAGTGATGATAGTGGTATAGTGGTATAGTGGTATAGTGATGATAGTGGTATAGTGGTGTAGTGGTATAGTGGTATAGTGATGATAGTGGTATAGTGGTATAGTGGTATAGTGATGATAGTGGTATAGTGGTATAGTGATGATAGTGGTATAGTGGTATAGTGGTATAGTGGTATAGTGATGATAGTGGTATAGTGGTATAGTGATGTAGTGGTATAGTGATGATAGTGGTATAGTGGTATAGTGGTATAGTGGTATAGTGATGATAGTGGTATAGTGGTATAGTGATGTAGTGGTATAGTGATGATAGTGGTATAGTGGTATAGTGATGTAGTGGTATAGTGATGATAGTGGTATAGTGGTATAGTGATGATAGTGGTATAGTGGTATAGTGATGCTAGTGCTATAGTGGTGTAGTGGTATAGTGGTATAGTGGTATAGTGGTATAGTGATGATAGTGGTATAGTGGTATAGTGATGTAGTGGTATAGTGATGATAGTGGTATAGTGGTATAGTGGTATAGTGATGATAGTGGTATAGTGGTGTAGTGGTATAGTGGTATAGTGATGTAGTGGTATAGTGATGATAGTGGTATAGTGTTATAGTGGTATAGTGATGATAGTGGTATATCGGTATAGTGGTATAGTGGTATAGTGATGATAGTGGTATAGTGGTATAGTGGTATAGTGGTATAGTGATGATAGTGGTATAGTTGTATAGTGGTATAGTGATGTAGTGGTATAGTGATGATAGTGGTATAGTGGTATAGTGGTATAGTGATGATAGTGGTATAGTGGTGTAGTGGTATAGTGGTATAGTGATGATAGTGGTATAGTGGTATAGTGGTATAGTGATGATAGTGGTATAGTGGTATAGTGATGATAGTGGTATAGTGGTATAGTGGTATAGTGATGATAGAAGTATAGTGGTATAGTGATGATAGTGATATAGTTGTATAGTGATGATAGTGGTATAGTGGTATAGTGATGATAGTGGTATAGTGGTATAGTGATGATATAGTATTATAGTGGTATAGTGGTATAGTGGTATAGTGATGATAGTGGTATAGTGGTGTAGTGGTATAGTGATGATAGTGGTATAGTGGTGTAGTGGTATAGTGGTATAGTGGTATAGTGGTATAGTGATGAAAGTGGTATAGTGATGATAGTGGTATAGTAGTATAGTGGTATAGTGGTATGGTGGTATAGTGGAATAGTGATGATAGCGGTATAGTGGTATAGTGGTGATAGTGGTATAGTGGTGTAGTGGTATAGTGGTATAGTGGTATAGTGGTGTAGTGGTATAGTGGTGTAGTGATGATAGTGGTATAGTGGTATAGTGGTATAGTGGTATAGTGGTATAGTGATGATAGTGGTATAGTAGTATAGTGGTATAGTGGTATGGTGGTATAGTGGAATAGTGATGATATTGGTATAGTGGTATAGTGGTGATAGTGGTATAGTGGTGTAGTGGTATAGTGGTATAGTGGCATAGTGGTTTAGTGGTATGGTGGTATAGTGATGATAGTGGTGTAGTGGTATAGTGGTATAGTGGTATAGTGATGATAGTGGTATAGTGATGATAGTGGTATAGTGGTATAGTGATGATAGTGGTATAGTGGTATAGTGATGATAGTGGTATAGTGATGATAGTGGTATAGTGGTATAGTGATGATAGTGGTATAGTGGTATAGTGGTATAGTGATGATAGTGGTATAGTGGTATAGTGATGATAGTGATATAGTGGTATAGTGATGATAGTGGTATAGCGGTATAGTGATGATAGTGGTATAGTGGTATAGTGATGATATAGTGGTATAGTGGTATAGTGGTATAGTGGTATAGTGGTATAGTGATGATAGTGGTATAGTGGTGTAGTGGTATAGTGATGATAGTGGTATAGTGGTGTAGTGGTATAGTGGTATAGTGGTATAGTGGTATAGTGATGAAAGTGGTATAGTGATGATAGCGGTATAGTAGTATAGTGGTATAGTGGTATGGTGGTATAGTGGAATAGTGATGATAGCGGTATAGTGGTATAGTGGTGATAGTGGTATAGTGGTGTAGTGGTATAGTGGTATAGTGGTATAGTGGTGTAGTGGTATAGTGGTATAGTGATGATAGTGGTGTAGTGGTATAGTGGTGTAGTGATGATAGTGGTATAGTGGTATAGTGGTATAGTGATGATAGTGGTATAGTAGTATAGTGGTATAGTGGTATGGTGGTATAGTGGAATAGTGATGATATTGGTATAGTGGTATAGTGGTGATAGTGGTATAGTGGTGTAGTGGTATAGTGGTATAGTGGCATAGTGGTTTAGTGGTATAGTGGTATAGTGATGATAGTGGTGTAGTGGTATAGTGGTATAGTGGTATAGTGATGATAGTGGTATAGTGATGATAGTGGTATAGTGGTATAGTGATGATAGTGGTATAGTGGTATAGTGATGATAGTGGTGTAGTGGTATAGTGGTGTAGTGGTGTAGTGGTGTAGTGATGATAGTGGTATAGTGGTATAGTGGTATAGTGGTATAGTGATGATAGTGGTATTGTGGTATAGTGATGATAGTGGTATAGTGATGATAGTGGTATAGTGGTATAGTGATGATAGTGGTATAGTGGTATAGTGATGATAGTGGTGTAGTGGTGTAGTGGTATAGTGGTATAGTGGTGTAGTGATGATAGCGGTATAGTGGTATAGTGATGATAGTGGTGTAGTAGTGTAGTGGTATAGTGATGATAGTGGTATAGTGGTACCGTGGTATAGTGATGATAGTGGTATAGTGGTATAGTGATGATAGTGGTATAGTGGTATAGTGGTATAGTGTTGTAGTGGTATAGTGATGATAGTGGTATAGTGGTATAGTGGTATAGTGATGATAGTGGTATAGTGGTATAGTGGTATAGTGATGTAGTGGTATAGTGATGATAGTGGTATAGTGGTATAGTGGTATAGTGATGATAATGGTATAGTGGTGTAGTGGTATAGTGGTATAGTGATGATAGTGGTATAGTGGTATAGTGGTATAGTGATGATAGTGGTATAGTGGTATAGTGATGATTGTGGTATAGTGGTATAGTGATGATAGTGGTATAGTGGTATAGTGATGTAGTGGTATAGTGATGATAGTGGTATAGTGGTATAGTGGTATAGTGATGTAGTGGTATAGTGATGATAGTGGTATAGTGGTATAGTGATGATAGTGGTATAGTGGTATAGTGATGATAGTGGTGTAGTGGAAAAGTGATGATAGTGGTATAGTGGTATAGTGGTATAGTGGTATAGTGATGATAGTGGTATAGTGATGATAGTGATATAGTGATATAGTGATGATAGTGGTATAGTGGTATAGTGGTATAGTGATGATATTGGTATAGTGGTATAGTGGTATAGTGATGTAGTGGTATAGTGATGATAGTGGTATAGTGGTATAGTGGTATAGTGGTATAGTGATGTAGTGGTATAGTGATGATAGTGGTATAGTGGCATAGTGGTATAGTGGTATAGTGGTGTAGTGGTGTAGTGGTATAGTGATGATAGTGGTATAGTGATGATAGTAGTATAGTGGAATAGTGATGATAGTGGTACAGTGGTATATTGGTAAATTGGTATAGTGGTATAGTGGTATAGTGATGATAGTGGTAAAGTGGTATAGTGGTATAGTGATGATAGTGGTATAGTGGTATAGTGATGATAGTGGTATAGTGGTATAGTGGTATAGTGATGATAGTGATAGAGTGGTATATTGATGATAGTGGTATAGTGGTATAGTGATGATAGTGGTATAGTGGTATAGTGATGATAGTGGTATAGTGGTGTAGTGGTATAGTGGTATAGTGGTATAGTGATGATAGTGGTATAGTGGTATAGTGTTGTAGTGGTATAGTGGTATAGTGGTATAGTGATGATAGTGGTATAGTGGTATAGTGATGATAGTGGTATAGTGGAATAGTGATGATAGTGGTATAGTGGTATAGTGGTATAGTGGTATAGTGATGATAGTGGTATAGTGGTATAGTGATGATAGTGGTGTAGTGGTGTAGTGGTATAGTGATGATAGTGGTATAGTGGTATAGTGATGATAGTGGTATAGTGGTATAGTCATGATAGAAGTATAGTGGTATAGTGATGATAGTGATATAGTTGTATAGTGATGATAGTGGAATAGTGGTATAGTGATGATAGTGGTATAGTGGTATAGTGATGATATAGTGGTATAGTGGTATAGTGGTATAGTGGTATAGTGATGATAGTGGTATAGTGGTGTAGTGGTATAGTGATGATAGTGGTATAGTGGTGTAGTGGTATAGTGGTATAGTGGTATAGTGATGAAAGTGGTATAGTGATGATAGTGGTATAGTAGTATAGTGGTATAGTGGTATGGTGGTATAGTGGAATAGTGATGATAGCGGTATAGTGGTATAGTGGTGATAGTGGTATAGTGGTGTAGTGGTATAGTGGTATAGTGGTATAGTGGTGTAGTGGTATAGTGGTATAGTGATGATAGTGGTGTAGTGGTATAGTGGTGTAGTGATGATAGTGGTATAGTGGTATAGTGATGATAGTGGTATAGTGGTGTAGTGGAAAAGTGATGATAGTGGTATAGTGGTATAGTGGTATAGTGGTATAGTGATGATAGTGGTATAGTGGTATAGTGGTATAGTGATGATAGTGGTATAGTGGTATAGTGATGATAGTGGTATAGTGGTATAGTGGTATAGTGGTATAGTGATGATAGTGGTATAGTGGTATAGTGATGATAGTGGTATAGTGGTATAGTGGTATAGTGATGATAGTGGTATAGTGGTATAGTGATGATAGTGGTATAGTGGTATAGTGGTATAGTGATGTAGTGATATAGTGATGATAGTGGTATAGTGGTATAGTGGTATAGTGATGATAGTGGTATAGTGGTATAGTGGTATAGTGATGATAGTGGTATAGTGGTATAGTGATGTAGTGGTATAGTGATGATAGTGGTATAATGGTATAGTGGTATAGTGATGTAGTGGTATAGTGATGATAGTGGTATAGTGGTATAGTGGTATAGTGATGATAGTGGTATAGTGGTATAGTGATGATAGTGGTATAGTGGTATAGTGGTATAGTGATGATAGTGATAGAGTGGTATATTGATGATAGTGGTATAGTGGTATAGTGATGATAGTGGTATAGTGGTATAGTGATGATAGTGGTATAGTGGTGTAGTGGTATAGTGGTATAGTGGTATAGTGATGATAGTGGTATAGTGGTATAGTGTTGTAGTGGTATAGTGGTATAGTGGTATAGTGATGATAGTGGTATAGTGGTATAGTGATGATAGTGGTATAGTGGAATAGTGATGATAGTGGTATAGTGGTATAGTGGTATAGTGGTATAGTGATGATAGTGGTATAGTGGTATAGTGATGATAGTGGTGTAGTGGTGTAGTGGTATAGTGATGATAGTGGTATAGTGGTATAGTGATGATAGTGGTATAGTGGTATAGTCATGATAGAAGTATAGTGGTATAGTGATGATAGTGATATAGTTGTATAGTGATGATAGTGGAATAGTGGTATAGTGATGATAGTGGTATAGTGGTATAGTGATGATATAGTGGTATAGTGGTATAGTGGTATAGTGGTATAGTGATGATAGTGGTATAGTGGTGTAGTGGTATAGTGATGATAGTGGTATAGTGGTGTAGTGGTATAGTGGTATAGTGGTATAGTGATGAAAGTGGTATAGTGATGATAGTGGTATAGTAGTATAGTGGTATAGTGGTATGGTGGTATAGTGGAATAGTGATGATAGCGGTATAGTGGTATAGTGGTGATAGTGGTATAGTGGTGTAGTGGTATAGTGGTATAGTGGTATAGTGGTGTAGTGGTATAGTGGTATAGTGATGATAGTGGTGTAGTGGTATAGTGGTGTAGTGATGATAGTGGTATAGTGGTATAGTGATGATAGTGGTATAGTGGTGTAGTGGAAAAGTGATGATAGTGGTATAGTGGTATAGTGGTATAGTGGTATAGTGATGATAGTGGTATAGTGGTATAGTGGTATAGTGATGATAGTGGTATAGTGGTATAGTGATGATAGTGGTATAGTGGTATAGTGGTATAGTGGTATAGTGATGATAGTGGTATAGTGGTATAGTGATGATAGTGGTATAGTGGTATAGTGGTATAGTGATGATAGTGGTATAGTGGTATAGTGATGATAGTGGTATAGTGGTATAGTGGTATAGTGATGTAGTGATATAGTGATGATAGTGGTATAGTGGTATAGTGGTATAGTGATGATAGTGGTATAGTGGTATAGTGGTATAGTGATGATAGTGGTATAGTGGTATAGTGATGTAGTGGTATAGTGATGATAGTGGTATAATGGTATAGTGGTATAGTGATGTAGTGGTATAGTGATGATAGTGGTATAGTGGTATAGTGGTATAGTGATGATAGTGGTATAGTGGTGTAGTGGTATAGTGGTATAGTGATGATAGTGGTATAGTGGTATAGTGGTATAGTGATGATAGTGGTATAGTGGTATAGTGATGATAGTGGTATAGTGGTACAGTGGTATAGTGGTATAGTGATGATAGTGGTATAGTGGTATAGTGATGTAGTGGTATAGTGATGATAGTGGTATAGTGGTATAGTGATGTAGTGGTATAGTGATGATAGTGGTATAGTGGTATAGTGATGATAGTGGTATAGTGGTATAGTGATGATAGTGCTATAGTGGTGTAGTGGTATAGTGGTATAGTGGTATAGTGATGATAGTGGTATAGTGGTATAGTGATGTAGTGGTATAGTGATGATAGTGGTATAGTGGTATAGTGGTATAGTGATGATAGTGGTATAGTTGTGTAGTGGTATAGTGGTATAGTGGTGTAGTGGTATAGTGGTATAGTGGTATAGTGATGATAGTAGTATAGTGGTATAGTGGTATACTGGTATAGTGATGTAGTGGTATAGTGATGATAGTGGTATAGTTTTATAGTGGTATAGTGATGATAGTGGTATAGTGGTATAGTGGTATAGTGATGATAGTGGTATAGTGGTATAGTGGTATAGTGGTATAGTGATGATAGTGGTATAGTGCTATAGTGGTATAGTGATGTAGTGGTATAGTGATGATAGTGGTATAGTGGTATAGTGGTATAGTGATGATAGTGGTATAGTGGTGTAGTGGTATAGTGGTATAGTGATGATAGTGGTATAGTGGTATAGTGGTATAGTGATGATAGTGGTATAGTGGTATAGTGATGATAGTGGTATAGTGGTATAGTGGTATAGTGATGATAGAAGTATAGTGGTATAGTGATGATAGTGATATAGTTGTATAGTGATGATAGTGGTATAGTGGTATAGTGATGATAGTGGTATAGTGGTATAGTGATGATATAGTGGTATAGTGGTATAGTGGTATAGTGGTATAGTGATGATAGTGGTATAGTGGTGTAGTGGTATAGTGATGATAGTGGTATAGTGGTGTAGTGGTATAGTGGTATAGTGGTATAGTGGTATAGTGATGAAAGTGGTATAGTGATGATAGTGGTATAGTAGTATAGTGGTATAGTGGTATGGTGGTATAGTGGAATAGTGATAATAGCGGTATAGTGGTATAGTGGTGATAGTGGTATAGTGGTGTAGTGGTATAGTGGTATAGTGGTATAGTGGTGTAGTGGTATAGTGGTATAGTGATGATAGTGGTGTAGTGGTATAGTGGTGTAGTGATGATAGTGGTATAGTGGTATAGTGGTATAGTGATGATAGTGGTATAGTAGTATAGTGGTATAGTGGTATGGTGGTATAGTGGAATAGTGATGATATTGGTATAGTGGTATAGTGGTGATAGTGGTATAGTGGTGTAGTGGTATAGTGGTATAGTGGCATAGTGGTTTAGTGGTATAGTGGTATAGTGATGATAGTGGTGTAGTGGTATAGTGGTATAGTGGTATAGTGATGATAGTGGTATAGTGATGATAGTGGTATAGTGGTATAGTGATGATAGTGGTATAGTGGTATAGTGATGATAGTGGTATAGTGATGATAGTGGTATAGTGGTATAGTGGTATAGTGATGATAGTGGTATAGTGGTATAGTGATGATAGTGATATAGTGGTATAGTGATGATAGTGGTATAGTGGTATAGTGATGATAGTGGTATAGTGGTATAGTGATGATATAGTGGTATAGTGGTATAGTGGTATAGTGGTATAGTGATGATAGTGGTATAGTGGTGTAGTGGTATAGTGATGATAGTGGTATAGTGGTGTAGTGGTATAGTGGTATAGTGGTATAGTGATGAAAGTGGTATAGTGATGATAGTGGTATAGTAGTATAGTGGTATAGTGGTATGGTGGTATAGTGGAATAGTGATGATAGCGGTATAGTGGTATAGTGGTGATAGTGGTATAGTGGTGTAGTGGTATAGTGGTATAGTGGTATAGTGGTGTAGTGGTATAGTGGTATAGTGATGATAGTGGTGTAGTGGTATAGTGGTGTAGTGATGATAGTGGTATAGTGGTATAGTGATGATAGTGGTATAGTGGTGTAGTGGAAAGTGATGATAGTGGTATAGTGGTATAGTGGTATAGTGGTATAGTGATGATAGTGGTATAGTGGTATAGTGGTATAGTGATGATAGTGGTATAGTGGAAAAGTGATGATAGTGGTATAGTGGTATAGTGGTATAGTGGTATAGTGATGATAGTGGTATAGTGGTATAGTGATGATAGTGGTATAGTGGTATAGTGGTATAGTGATGATAGTGGTATAGTGGTATAGTGATGATAGTGGTATAGTGGTATAGTGGTATAGTGATGTAGTGATATAGTGATGATAGTGGTATAGTGGTATAGTGGTATAGTGATGATAGTGGTATAGTGGTATAGTGGTATAGTGATGATAGTGGTATAGTGGTATAGTGATGTAGTGGTATAGTGATGATAGTGGTATAATGGTATAGTGGTATAGTGATGTAGTGGTATAGTGATGATAGTGGTATAGTGGTATAGTGGTATAGTGATGATAGTGGTATAGTGGTGTAGTGGTATAGTGGTATAGTGATGATAGTGGTATAGTGGTATAGTGGTATAGTGATGATAGTGGTATAGTGGTATAGTGATGATAGTGGTATAGTGGTACAGTGGTATAGTGGTATAGTGATGATAGTGGTATAGTGGTATAGTGATGTAGTGGTATAGTGATGATAGTGGTATAGTGGTATAGTGATGTAGTGGTATAGTGATGATAGTGGTATAGTGGTATAGTGATGATAGTGGTATAGTGGTATAGTGATGATAGTGCTATAGTGGTGTAGTGGTATAGTGGTATAGTGGTATAGTGATGATAGTGGTATAGTGGTATAGTGATGTAGTGGTATAGTGATGATAGTGGTATAGTGGTATAGTGGTATAGTGATGATAGTGGTATAGTTGTGTAGTGGTATAGTGGTATAGTGGTGTAGTGGTATAGTGGTATAGTGGTATAGTGATGATAGTAGTATAGTGGTATAGTGGTATACTGGTATAGTGATGTAGTGGTATAGTGATGATAGTGGTATAGTTTTATAGTGGTATAGTGATGATAGTGGTATAGTGGTATAGTGGTATAGTGATGATAGTGGTATAGTGGTATAGTGGTATAGTGGTATAGTGATGATAGTGGTATAGTGCTATAGTGGTATAGTGATGTAGTGGTATAGTGATGATAGTGGTATAGTGGTATAGTGGTATAGTGATGATAGTGGTATAGTGGTGTAGTGGTATAGTGGTATAGTGATGATAGTGGTATAGTGGTATAGTGGTATAGTGATGATAGTGGTATAGTGGTATAGTGATGATAGTGGTATAGTGGTATAGTGGTATAGTGATGATAGAAGTATAGTGGTATAGTGATGATAGTGATATAGTTGTATAGTGATGATAGTGGTATAGTGGTATAGTGATGATAGTGGTATAGTGGTATAGTGATGATATAGTGGTATAGTGGTATAGTGGTATAGTGGTATAGTGATGATAGTGGTATAGTGGTGTAGTGGTATAGTGATGATAGTGGTATAGTGGTGTAGTGGTATAGTGGTATAGTGGTATAGTGGTATAGTGATGAAAGTGGTATAGTGATGATAGTGGTATAGTAGTATAGTGGTATAGTGGTATGGTGGTATAGTGGAATAGTGATAATAGCGGTATAGTGGTATAGTGGTGATAGTGGTATAGTGGTGTAGTGGTATAGTGGTATAGTGGTATAGTGGTGTAGTGGTATAGTGGTATAGTGATGATAGTGGTGTAGTGGTATAGTGGTGTAGTGATGATAGTGGTATAGTGGTATAGTGGTATAGTGATGATAGTGGTATAGTAGTATAGTGGTATAGTGGTATGGTGGTATAGTGGAATAGTGATGATATTGGTATAGTGGTATAGTGGTGATAGTGGTATAGTGGTGTAGTGGTATAGTGGTATAGTGGCATAGTGGTTTAGTGGTATAGTGGTATAGTGATGATAGTGGTGTAGTGGTATAGTGGTATAGTGGTATAGTGATGATAGTGGTATAGTGATGATAGTGGTATAGTGGTATAGTGATGATAGTGGTATAGTGGTATAGTGATGATAGTGGTATAGTGATGATAGTGGTATAGTGGTATAGTGGTATAGTGATGATAGTGGTATAGTGGTATAGTGATGATAGTGATATAGTGGTATAGTGATGATAGTGGTATAGTGGTATAGTGATGATAGTGGTATAGTGGTATAGTGATGATATAGTGGTATAGTGGTATAGTGGTATAGTGGTATAGTGATGATAGTGGTATAGTGGTGTAGTGGTATAGTGATGATAGTGGTATAGTGGTGTAGTGGTATAGTGGTATAGTGGTATAGTGGTATAGTGATGAAAGTGGTATAGTGATGATAGTGGTATAGTAGTATAGTGGTATAGTGGTATGGTGGTATAGTGGAATAGTGATGATAGCGGTATAGTGGTATAGTGGTGATAGTGGTATAGTGGTGTAGTGGTATAGTGGTATAGTGGTATAGTGGTGTAGTGGTATAGTGGTATAGTGATGATAGTGGTGTAGTGGTATAGTGGTGTAGTGATGATAGTGGTATAGTGGTATAGTGGTATAGTGATGATAGTGGTGTAGTGGTATAGTGGTATAGTGGTATAGTGATGATAGTGGTATAGTGATGATAGTGGTATAGTGGTATAGTGATGATAGTGGTATAGTGGTATAGTGATGATAGTGGTGTAGTGGTATAGTGGTGTAGTGGTGTAGTGGTGTAGTGATGATAGTGGTATAGTGGTATAGTGGTATAGTGGTATAGTGATGATAGTGGTATTGTGGTATAGTGATGATAGTGGTATAGTGATGATAGTGGTATAGTGGTATAGTGATGATAGTGGTATAGTGGTATAGTGATGATAGTGGTATAGTGGTGTAGTGGTGTAGTGGTGTAGTGGTATAGTGGTATAGTGGTGTAGTGATGATAGCGGTATAGTGGTATAGTGATGATAGTGGTGTAGTAGTGTAGTGGTATAGTGATGATAGTGGTATAGTGGTACCGTGGTATAGTGATGATAGTGGTATAGTGGTATAGTGATGATAGTGGTATAGTGGTATAGTGGTATAGTGTTGTAGTGGTATAGTGATGATAGTGGTATAGTGGTATAGTGGTATAGTGATGTAGTGGTATAGTGATGATAGTGGTATAGTGGTATAGTGGTATAGTGATGATAATGGTATAGTGGTGTAGTTGTATAGTGGTATAGTGATGATAGTGGTATAGTGGTATAGTGATGATAGTGGTATAGTGGTATAGTGATGATTGTGGTATAGTGGTATAGTGATGATAGTGGTATAGTGGTATAGTGATGTAGTGGTATAGTGATGATAGTGGTATAGTGGTATAGTGGTATAGTGATGTAGTGGTATAGTGATGATAGTGGTATAGTGGTATAGTGATGATAGTGGTATAGTGGTATAGTGATGATAGTGGTGTAGTGGAAAGTGATGATAGTGGTATAGTGGTATAGTGGTATAGTGGTATAGTGATGATAGTGGTATAGTGATGATAGTGATATAGTGATATAGTGATGATGAGTGGTATAGTGGTATAGTGGTATAGTGATGATAGTGGTATAGTGGTATAGTGGTATAGTGATGTAGTGGTATAGTGATGATAGTGGTATAGTGGTATAGTGGTATAGTGGTATAGTGATGTAGTGGTATAGTGATGATAGTGGTATAGTGGCATAGTGGTATAGTGATGATAGTGGTATAGTGGTGTAGTGGTATATTGGTATAGTGATGATAGTGGTATAGTGGCTGTAGTGGTATAGTGGTATAGTGATGATAGTGCTATAGTGGTGTAGTGGTATATTGGTATAGTGATGATAGTGGTATAGTGGTGTAGTGGTATAGTGGTATAGTGGCATAGTGGTATAGTGGTGTAGTGGTGTAGTGGTATAGTGATGATAGTGGTATATTGATGATAGTAGTATAGTGGAATAGTGATGATAGTGGTACAGTGGTATAGTGGTATAGTGATGATAGTGGTTATAGTGGTATAGTGATGATAGTGGTATAGTGGTATAGTGGTATAGTGGTATAGTGGTATAGTGATGATAGTGATAGAGTGGTATATTGATGATAGTGGTATAGTGGTATAGTGATGATAGTGGTATAGTGGTATTGTGATGATAGTGGTATAGTGGTTGTAGTGGTATAGTGGTATAGTGGGTATAGTGGTATAGTGATGATAGTGGTATAGTGGTATAGTGTTGTAGTGGTATAGTGGTATAGTGGTATAGTGATGATAGTGGTATAGTGGGTATAGTGATGATAGTGGTATAGTGGAATAGTGATGATAGTGGTATAGTGGTATAGTGGTATAGTGGTATAGTGATGATAGTGGTATAGTGGTATAGTGATGATAGTGGTGTAGTGGTGTAGTGGTATAGTGATGATAGTGGTATAGTGGTATAGTGGTATAGTGGTATAGTGATGATAGTTGTATAGTGGTATAGTGGTATAGTGTTGATAGTGGTATAGTGGTATAGTAATGATAGTGGTATAGTGATGATAGTGTTATAGTGGTGTAGTGGTATAGTGGTATAGTGATGTAGTGGTATAGTGATGATAGTGATATTGTGGTATAGTGGTATAGTGATGTAGTGGTATAGTGATGATAGTGGTATAGTGGTATAGTGGTATAGTGATGATAGTGGTATAGTGTTATAGTGGTATAGGGATGATAGTGATGATAGTGGTATAGTGATGATAGTGGTATAGTGGTATAGTGGTATAGTGATGATAGTGGTATAGTGGTATAGTGGTATAGTGGTATAGTGGAATAGTGATGGAAGTGGTTTAGTGGTATAGTGGTAGTGGTAGGTATAGTGATGATAGTGGTGTAGTGGTATAGTGATGATAGTGGTATAGTGGTATAGTGATGATAGTGGTATAGTGGTATAGTGGTATAGTGATGATAGTGGTATAGTGGTATAGTGGTATAGTGGAATAGTGATGATAGTGGTATAGTGGTATAGTGGTATAGTGGTATAGTGATGATAGTGGTGTAGTGGTATAGTGATGATAGTGGTATAGTGGTATTAGTGGTATAGTGGTATAGGGATGATAGTGGTGATAGTGGTATAGTGATGATAGTGGTAAAGTGGTATAGTGGTATAGTGATGATAGTGGTATAGTGGTATAGTGATGATAGTGGTATAGTGGTATAGTGGTATAGTGGTATAGTGGTATAGTGATGATAGTGATAGAGTGGTATATTGATGATAGTGGTATAGTGGTATAGTGATGATAGTGGTATAGTGGTATAGTGATGATAGTGGTATAGTGGTGTAGTGGTATAGTGGTATAGTGGTATAGTGGTATAGTGATGATAGTGGTATAGTGGTATAGTGTTGTAGTGGTATAGTGGTATAGTGGTATAGTGATGATAGTGGTATAGTGGTATAGTGATGATAGTGGTATAGTGGAATAGTGATAATAGTGGTATAGTGGTATAGTGGTATATGTGGTATAGTGATGATAGTGGTATAGTGGTATAGTGATATAGTGGTGTAGTGGTGTAGTAGTGGTATAGTGATGATAGTGGTATAGTGGTATAGTGGTATAGTGGTATAGTGATGATAGTGGTATAGTGGTATAGTGGTATAGTGATGATAGTGGTATAGTGGTATAGTGGTATAGTAATGATAGTGGTATAGTGATGATAGTGTTATAGTGGTGTAGTGGTATAGTGGTATAGTGGTATAGTGATGATAGTGGTATAGTGGTATAGTGGTTATAGTGATGTAGTGGTATAGTGATGATAGTGATATTGTGGTATAGTGGTATAGTGATGTAGTGGTGTAGTGATGATAGTGATGATAGTGGTATAGTGGTATAGTGGTATAGTGATGATAGTGGTATAGTGTTATAGTGGTATAGGGATGATAGTGATGATAGTGGTATAGTGATGATAGTGGTATAGTGGTATAGTGGTATAGTGATGATAGTGGTATAGTGGTATAGTGATGATAGTGGTATAGTGGTATAATGATGTAGTGGTATAGTGATGATAGTGGTATAGTGGTATAGTGGTATAGTGATGTAGTGGTATAGTGGTGTAGTGGTATAGTGGTATAGTGATGATAGTGGTATAGTGGTATAGTGGTATAGTGATGATAGTGGTATAGTGGTATAGTGATGATAGTGGTATAGTGGTATAGTGGTATAGTGATGTCAGTGGTATAGTGATGATAGTGGTTTAGTGGTATAGTGATGTAGTGGTATAGTGGTGTAGTGGTATAGTGGTACAGTGATGATAGTGGTATAGTGGTATAGTGATGTAGTGGTATAGTGATGATAGTGATATTGTGGTATAGTGGTATAGTGATGTAGTGGTATAGTGATGATAGTGGTATAGTGGTATAGTGATGATAGTGGTATAGTGGTATAGTGGTAAATTGATGATAGTGGTATAGTGGTATAGTGGTATAGTGTTGTAGTGGTGTAGTGGAATAGTGATGATAGTGGTATAGTGGTATAGTGGTATAGTGGTATAGTGGTATAGTGATGATAGTGGTATAGCGGTATAGTGGTATAGTGGTATAGTGGTAAAGTGGTATAGTGGTATAGTGGTATAGTGATGATAGTGGTATAGTGGTTGTAGTGGTATAGTGGTATAGTGGTATAGTGGTATAGTGATGATAGTGGTATAGTGGTATAGTGGTATAGTGGTATAGTGGTATAGTGGAATAGAGATGGAAGTGGTTTAGTGGTATAGTGGTATAGTGGTATAGTGATGATAGTGGTGTAGTGGTATAGTGATGATAGTGGTATAGTGGTATAGTGATGATAGTGGTATAGTGGTATAGTGGTATAGTGATGATAGTGGTATAGTGGTATAGTGGTATAGTGGAATAGTGATGATAGTGGTATAGTGGTATAGTGGTATAGTGGTATAGTGATGATAGTGGTGTAGTGGTATAGTGATGATAGTGGTATAGTGGTATAGGGATGATCAGTGATGATAGTGGTATAGTGATGATAGTGGTATAGTGGTATAGTGATGATAGTGGTATAGTGGTATAGTGATGATAGTGGTATAGTGGTTTAGTGATGTAGTGGTATAGTGATGATAGTGGTATAGTGGTATTAGTGGTATAGTGATGTAGTGTGGTATAGTGGTGTAGTGGTATAGTGGGTATAGTGATGATAGTGGTATAGTGGTATAGTGGTATAGTGATGATAGTGGTATAGTGGTATAGTGATGATAGTGGTATAGTGGTATAGTGATGATAGTGGTATAGTGGTATAGTGATGTAGTGGTATAGTGATGATAGTGGTATAGTGGTATATTGGTATAGTGATGTAGTTGTATAGTGGTGTAGTGGTATAGTGGTACAAGTGATGATAGTGGTATAGTGGTATAGTGGTGTAGTGGTATAGTGGTATATTGGTATAGTGGTGTAGTGGTGTAGTGATGATAGTGGTATAGTGATGATAGTGGTATAGTGATGATAGTGGTATAGTGGAATAGTGATGATAGTGGTATATTTTTTTTAGTGGTATAGTGGTATAGTGGTATAGTGGTATAGTGATGATAGTGGTATAGTGGTGTAGTGGTATAGTGATGATAGTGGTATAGTGGTGTAGTGGTATAGTGGTATAGTGGTATAGTGATGAAAGTGGTATAGTGATGATAGTGGTATAGTAGTATAGTGGTATAGTGGTATGGTGGTATAGTGGAATAGTGATGATAGCGGTATAGTGGTATAGTGGTGATAGTGGTATAGTGGTGTAGTGGTATAGTGGTATAGTGGTATAGTGGTGTAGTGGTATAGTTGTATAGTGATGATAGTGGGTGTAGTGGTGTAGTGACTGATAGTGGTATAGTGGTATAGTGGTATAGTGGTATAGTGATGATAGTGGTATAGTAGTATAGTGGTATAGTGGTATGGTGGTATAGTGGAATAGTGATGATAGTGGTATAGTGGTATAGTGGTGATAGTGGTATAGTGGTGTAGTGGTATAGTGGTATAGTGATGATAGTGGTGTAGTGGTATAGTGGTTGTATAGTGGTATAGTGATGATAGTGGTATAGTGATGATAGTGGTATAGTGGTATAGTGATGATAGTGGTATAGTGGTATAGTGGTATGGTGGTATAGTGGAATAGTGATGATAGCGGTATAGTGGTGTAGTGATGATAGTGGTATAGTGGTATAGTGATGATAGTGGTATAGTGGTGTAGTGGTGTAGTGGTGTAGTGGTGTAGTGGTTATAGTGGTATAGTGGTGTAGTGATGATAGCGGTATAGGGGTATAGTGATGATAGTGGTGTAGTGGTGTAGTGGTATAGTGATGATAGTGGTATAGTGGTATCGTGGTATAGTGCATGATAGTGGTATAGTGGTATAGTGATGATAGTGGTATAGTGGTATAGTGGTGTAGTGGTATAGTGTTGATAGTGGTATAGTGGTATAGTGTGTGGTATAGTGATGTAGTGGTATAGTGATAATAGTGGTATAGTGGTATAGTGGTATAGGGATGATAATGGTATAGTGGTGTAGTGGTATAGTGGTATAGTGATGATAGTGGTATAGTGGTATAGTGGTATAGTGATGATAGTGGTATAGTGGTATAGTGATGATTGTGGTATAGTGGTATAGTGATGATAGTGGTATAGTGGTATAGTGGTATAGTGATGATAGTGGGTATAGTGGTATAGTGGTATAGTGATGTAGTGGTATAGTAGATGATAGTTGGTATAGTGGTATAGTGGTATAGTGGTATTGTGATGTAGTGGTATAGTGATGATAGTGGTATAGTGGCATAGTGGTATAGTGATGATAGTGGTATGAGTGGTGTAGTGGTATAGTGGTATAGTGATGATAGTGGTATAGTGGTATAGTGAGTGTAGTGGTATAGTGTATAGTGGCATAGTGGTATAGTGGTGTAGTGGTGTAGTGGTATAGTGATGATAGTGGTATAGTGGTATAGTGATGATAGTGGTACAGTGGTATATTGGTATAGTGGTATAGTGGTATAGTGATGATAGTGGCTAATGTGGGTATAGTGGTATAGTGATGATAGTGGTATAGTGGTGTAGTGATGATAGTGGTGTAGTGGTGTAGTGGTATAGTGGTATAGTGATGATAGTGATAGAGTGGTATATTGATGATAGTGGTATAGTGGTATAGTGATGATAGTGGTATAGTGGTATAGTGGTGATAGTGGTATAGTGGTGTAGTGGTATAGTGGTATAGTGGTATAGTGGTATAGTGATGATAGTGGTATAGTGGTATAGTGTTGTAGTGTATAGTGGTAGAGTGGTATAGTGGTATAGTGATGATAGTGGTATAGTGGTATAGTGATGTAGTGGTGTAGTGGTATAGTGATGATAGTGGTATGAGTGGTATAGTGGTATAGTGGTGATAGTGGTGTAGTGGTGTAGTGGTATAGTGATGATAGTGGTATAGTGGTATAGTGGTATAGTGATGATAGTGGTAAAGTGGTATAGTGGTATAGTGATGATAGTGATATAGTGATATAGTGATGATAGTGGTATAGTGGTATAGTGGTATAGTGATGATAGTGGTATAGTGATGATAGTGTTATAGTGGTGTAGTGGTATAGTGGTATAGTGGTATAGTGATGATAGTGGTATAGTGAGATGATAGTGGTATAGTGATGATAGTGGTATAGTGGTATAGTGGTATAGTGATGATAGTGGTATAGTGTATAGTGTATAGTGTATAGTGGTATAGTGGTGATAGTGGTATAGTGGTATAGTGGTATAGTGGTATAGTGGTATAGTGGTATAGTGGTATAGTGGTATAGTGATGATAGTGGTATAGTGGTATAGTGGTGATAGTGGTATAGTGGTATAGTGGTATAGTGGTATAGTGTATAGTGGTATAGTGATGATAGTGGTATAGTGTATAGTGGTATAGTGATGATAGTGGTATAGTGGTATATTGGTATAGTGGTATAGTGGTATAGTGATGATAGTGGTAAAGTGGTATAGTGGTATAGTGATGATAGTGGTATAGTGTGATAGTGGTATAGTGGTATAGTGATGATAGTGGTATAGTGATGATAGTGGTAGTGTATAGTGGTATAGTGGTATAGTGATGATAGTGGTATAGTGGTATAGTGATGATAGTGGTATAGTGGTGTAGTGGTATAGTGGTATAGTGGTATAGTGGTATAGTGGTATAGTGGTATAGTGGTGATAGTGGTATAGTGGTATAGTGGTGATAGTGGTATAGTGGTATAGTGGTATAGTGATGATAGTGGTATAGTGGTATAGTGGTATAGTGGTATAGTGGTATAGTGGTATAGTGGTGATAGTGATGATAGTGGTATAGTGGTATAGTGATGATAGTGGTATAGTGGTATAGTGGTGATAGTGATGATAGTGGTATAGTGGTATAGTGATGATAGTGGTATAGTGGTATAGTGGTATAGTGATGATAGTGGTATAGTGGTATAGTGGTATAGTGGTATAGTGGTATAGTGGTATAGTGATGATAGTGATATAGTGAGTGATAGTGGTATAGTGGTATAGTGGTATAGTGATGATAGTGGTATAGTGATGATAGTGGTATAGTGGTGTAGTGGTATAGTGGTATAGTGGTATAGTGATGATAGTGGTATAGTGATAGTGGTATAGTGATGATAGTGGTATAGTGGTATAGTGGTATAGTGATGTAGTGGTATAGTGATGATAGTGGTATAGTGGTATAGTGATGATAGTGGTATAGTGGTATAGTGGTGATAGTGGTATAGTGGATGATAGTGATGATAGTGGTATAGTGATGATAGTGGTATAGTGGTATAGTGATGATAGTGGTATAGTGGTATAGTGATGTAGTGGTATAGTGATGATAGTGGTATAGTGGTATAGTGATGTAGTGGTATAGTGGTGTAGTGGTATAGTGGTATAGTGATGATAGTGGTATAGTGGTATAGTGGTATAGTGATGATAGTGGTATAGTGGTATAGTGATGATAGTGGTATAGTGGTATAGTGGTATAG